>NW_025957399.1:0-67773 GCF_023159225.1 Perognathus longimembris pacificus | reverse complement strand
GGAGTTCCCAGTACATTATCCTTTCCCCTGTGTAATTACCTTAACAAGCTCCAGCTGTTTTTATTCTCAGAAGGTTTACTCCCTGATGTACAGCTGCCTACCCCCTTCGTAAGTGCAGGTCCTAAATGAGCTTTTTTCTCTGTTCCCTCACCACAATCCAGATTCTTTTGGGGAGTTACCAGTACAGTAACCATACCAGGAAGTACTTAATTTATTAAGCTACTGCTTTTCTTAACCTCAGTGGAGATATTTACTGATAAACAGCTACCTACGCAGCATGTTCATGTCGTTCCTAAATGAGCTTTTATCTCTCTCCCCTCACCACAAATCAGATTCTTCTGAGGAGTTCCCAGTACATTATCCTTTCCCCTGTGTAATTACCTTAACAAGCTCCAGCTGTTTTTATTCTCAGAAGGTTTACTCCCTGATATACAACTGCCTACCCCCTTCGTAGGTGCAGTTCCTAAATGAGCTTTTTTCTCTGTTCCCTCACCACAATCCAGATTCTTTTGGGGAGTTACCTTTACAGCAACCATACCAGGAAGTACTTAATTTATTAAGCTACTGCTTTTCTTAATCTCAGTGGAGGTATTTACTGATAAACAGCTACCTACGCAGCATGTTCATGTCGTTCTTAAATGAGCTTTTATCTTTCTCCCATCACCACAAATCAGATTCTTCTGAGGAGTTCCCAGTACATAATCCTTTCCCCTGTGTAAGTACCCTAACAAGCTCCAGCTGTTTTTATTCTCAGAAGGTTTACTCCCTGATATACAGCTGCCTAACCCCTTCGTAAGTGCAGGTCCTAAATGAGCTTTTTTCTCTGTTCCCTCACCACAATCCAGATTCTTTTGGGGAGTTACCAGTACAGTAACCATACCAGGAAGTACTTAATTTATTAAGCTACTGCTTTTCTTAATCTCAGTGGAGATATTTACTGATAAACAGCTACCTACGCAGCATGTTCATGTCGTTCCTAAATGAGCTTTTATCTCTCTCCCCTCACCACAAATCAGATTCTTCTGAGGAGTTCCCAGTACATTATCCTTTCCCCTGTGTAATTACCTTAACAAGCTCCAGCTGTTTTTATTCTCAGAAGGTTTACTCCCTGATATACAGCTGCCTACCCCCTTCGTAAGTGCACGTCCTAAATGAGCTTTTTTCTCTGTTCCCTCACCACAATCCAGATTCTTTTGGGGAGTTACCAGTACAGTAACCATACCAGGAAGTACTTAATTTATTAAGCTACTGCTTTTCTTAATCTCAGTGGAGATATTTACTGATAAACAGCTACCTACGTAGCATGTTCATGTCGTTCCTAAATGAGCTTTTATCTCTCTCCCTCACCAAAAATCAGATTCTTCTGACGAGTTCCCAGTACACAATCCTTTCCCCTGTGTAATTACCTTAACAAACTCCAGCTGTTTTTATTCTCAGAAGGTTTACTCCCTGATATACAGCGGCCTATCCCCTTCGTAAGTGCAGGTCCTAAATGAGCTTTTTTCTCTGTTCCCTTACCACATCCAGATTCTTTGGGGAGTTACCAGTACAGTAACCATACCAGGAAGTACTTAATTTATTAAGCTACTGCTTTTCTTAATCTCAGTGGAGATAATTACTGATAAACAGCTACCTACGCAGCATGTTCATGTCGTTCATAAATGAGCTTTTATCTCTCTCCCCTCACCACAAATCAGATTCTTCTGAGAAGTTCCCAGTACATTATCCTTTCCCGTGTGTAAGTACCTTAACATGCTCCAGCTGTTTTTATTCTCAGAAGGTTAACTCCCTGATATACAGCTGCCTACCCCCTTCGTAATTGTAGGTCCTAAATGAGCTTTTTTCTCTGTTCCCTCACCACAATCCAGATTCTTTTGGGGAGTTACCAGTACAGTAAACCATACCAGGAAGTACTTAATTTATTAAGCTACTGCTTTTCTTAATCTCAGTGGAGATATTTACTGATAAACAGCTACCTACGCAGCATGTTCATGTCGTTCCTAAATGAGCTTTTATCTCTCTCCCCTCACCACAAATCAGATTCTTCTGAGGAGTTCCCAGTACATTATCCTTTCCCCTGTGTAATTACCTTAACAAGCTCCAGCTGTTTTTATTCTCAGAAGGTTTACTCCCTGATATACAGCTGCCTACCCCCTTCGTAAGTGCAGGTCCTAAATGAGCTTTTTTCTCTGTTCCCTCACCACAATCCAGATTCTTTTGGGGAGTTACCAGTACAGTAACCATACCAGGAAGTACTTAATTTATTAAGCTACTGCTTTTCTTAATCTCAGTGGAGATATTTACTGATAAACAGCTACCTAGCAGCATGTTCATGTCGTTCCTAAATGAGCTTTTATCTCTCTCCCTCACACAAATCAGATTCTTCTGAGGAGTTCCCAGTACATTATCCTTTCCCCTGTGTAATTACCTTAACAAGCTCCAGCTGTTTTTATTCTCAGAAGGTTTACTCCCTGATATACAGCTGCCTACCCCCTTCGTAAGTGCAGGTCCTAAATGAGCTTTTTTCTCTGTTCCCTCACCACAATCCAGATTCTTTTGGGGAGTTACCAGTACAGTAACCATACCAGGAAGTACTTAATTTATTAAGCTACTGCTTTTCTTAATCTCAGTGGAGATATTTACTGATAAACAGCTACCTACGCAGCATGTTCATGTCGTTCCTAAATGAGCTTTTATCTCTCCCCTCACCACAAATCAGATTCATCTGAGGAGTTCCCAGTACATTATCCTTTCCCCTGTGTAATTACCTTAACAAGCTCCAGCTGTTTTTATTCTCAGAAGGTTTACTCCCTGATATACAGCTGCCTACCCCCTTCGTAAGTGCAGGTCCTAAATGAGCTTTTTTCTCTGTTCCCTCACCACAATCCAGATTCTTTTGGGGAGTTACCAGTACAGTAACCATACCAGGAAGTACTTAATTTATTAAGCTACTGCTTTTCTTAATCTCAGTGGAGATATTTACTGATAAACAGCTACCTACGCAGCATGTTCATGTCGTTCCTAAATGAGCTTTTATCTCTCTCCGCTCACCACAAATCAGATTCTTCTGAGGAGTTCCCAGTACATTATCCATTTCCCCTGTGTAATTACCTTAACAAGCTCCAGCTGTTTTTATTCTCAGAATGTTTACTCCCTGATATACAGCTGCCTACCCCCTTCGTAAGTGCAGGTCCTAAATGAGCTTTTTTCTCTGTTCCCTCACCACAATCCAGATTCTTTTGGGGAGTTACCAGTACAGTATCCATACCAGGAAGTACTTAATTTATTAAGCTACTGCTTTTCTTAATCTCAGTGGAGATATTTACTGATAAACAGCTACCTACGCAGCATGTTCATGTCGTTCCTAAATGAGCTTTTATCTCTCTCCCCTCACCACAAATCAGATTCTTCTGAGGAGTTCCCAGTACATTATCCTTTCCCCTGTGTAATTACCTTAACAAGCTCCAGCTGTTTTTATTCTCAGAAGGTTTACCCCCTGATAAACAGCTGCCTACCCCTTCGTAAGTGCAGGTCCTAAATGAGCTTTTTTCTCTGTTCCCTCACCACAATCCAGATTCTTTTCGGGAGTTACCAGTACAGTAACCATACCAGGAAGTACTTAATTTATTAAGCTACTGCTTTTCTTAATCTCAGTGGAGATATTTACTGATAAACAGCTACCTACGCAGCATGTTCATGTCGTTCCTAAATGAGCTTTTATCTCTCTCCCCTCACCACAAATCAGATTCTTCTGAGGAGTTCCCAGTACATTATCCTTTCCCCTGTGTAATTACCTTAACAAGCTCCAGCTGTTTTTATTCTCAGAAGGTTTACTCCCTGATATACAGCTGCCTACCCCCTTCGTAAGTGCAGGTCCTAAATGAGCTTTTTTCTCTGTTCCCTCACCACAATCCAGATTCTTTTGGGGAGTTACCAGTACAGTAACCATACCAGGAAGTACTTAATTTATTAAGCTACTGCTTTTCTTAATCTCAGTGGAGATATTTACTGATAAACAGCTACCTACGCAGCATGTTCATGTCGTTCCTAAATGAGCTTTTATCTCTCTCCCTCACCACAAATCAGATTCTTCTGAGGAGTTCCCAGTACATTATCCTTTCCCCTGTGTAATTACCTTAACAAGCTCCAGCTGTTTTTATTCTCAGAATGTTTACTCCCTGATATACAGCTGCCTACCCCCTTCGTAAGTGCAGGTCCTAAATGAGCTTTTTTCTCTGTTCCCTCACCACAATCCAGATTCTTTTGGGGAGTTACCAGTACAGTAACCATACCAGGAAGTACTTAATTTATTAAGCTACTGCTTTTCTTAATCTCAGTGGAGATATTTACTGATAAACAGCTACCTACGCAGCATGTTCATGTCGTTCCTAAATGAGCTTTTATCTCTCTCCCTCACCACAAATCAGATTCTTCTGAGGAGTTCCCAGTACATTATCCTTTCCCCTGTGTAATTACCTTAACAAGCTCCAGCTGTTTTTATTCTCAGAAGGTTTACTCCCTGATATACAGCTGCCTACCCCCTTGTAAGTGCAGGTCCTAAATGAGCTTTTTTCTCTGTTCCCTCACCACAATCCAGATTCTTTTGGGGAGTTACCAGTACAGTAACCATACCAGGAAGTACTTAATTTATTAAGCTACTGCTTTTCTTAATCTCAGTGGAGATATTTACTGATAAACAGCTACCTACGCAGCATGTTCATGTCGTTCCTAAATGAGCTTTTATCTCTCTCCCCTCACCACAAATCAGATTCTTCTGAGGAGTTCCCAGTACATTATCCTTTCCCCTGTGTAATTACCTTAACAAGCTCCAGCTGTTTTTATTCTCAGAAGGTTTACTCCCTGATATACAGCTGCCTACCCCCTTCGTAAGTGCAGGTCCTAAATGAGCTTTTTTCTCTGTTCCCTCACCACAATCCAGATTCTTTTGGGGAGTTACCAGTACAGTAACCATACCAGGAAGTACTTAATTTATTAAGCTACTGCTTTTCTTAATCTCAGTGGAGATATTTACTGATAAACAGCTACCTATGCAGCACGTACATATCGTTCCTAAATGAGCTTTTATCTTTCTCCGCTCACCACAAATCAGATTCTTCTGAGGAGTTCCCAGGACATTATCCTTTCCCCTGTGTAATTACCTTAACAAGCTCCAGCTGTTTTTATTCTCAGAATGTTTACTCCCTGATGAACACCTGCCTACCCCCTTCCTAAGTGCAGGTCCTAAATGAGCTTCTCTGTTCCCTCACCACAATCCAGATTCTTTTGGGGAGTTAACAGTACAGTATCCATACCAGGAAGTAATTAATTTATTAAGCTACTGCTTTTCTTAATCTCAGTGGAGATATTTACTGATAAACAGCTACCTACTCAGCATGTTCATATCGTTCCTAAAGGAGCTTTTATCTCTCTCCCCTCACCACAAATCAGATTCTTATGAGGAGTTCCCAGTACATTATCCTTTCCCCTGTGTAATTACCTTAACAAGCTCCAGCTGTTTTTATTCTCAGAAGGTTTACCCCCTGATATACAGCTGCCTAACCCCTTCGTAAGTGCAGGTCCTAAATGCGCTTTTTTCTCTGTCCCCTCACCACAATCCAGATTCTTTTCGGGAGTTACCAGTACAGAAACCATACCAGGAAGTACTTAATTTACTGAGCTACTGCTTTTCTTAATCTCATTGGAGATATTTACTGATAAACAGCTACCTACGCAGCATGTTCATGTCGTTCCTAAATGAGCTTCTATCTCTCTCCCCTCACCACGAATCAGATTCTTCTGAGGAATTCCCAGTACATTATCCTTTCCCCTGTGTAATTACCTTAGCAAGCTCCAGCTGTTTTTATTCTCAGAAGGTTTACTCCCTGATATACAGCTGCCTACCCCCTTCGTAAGTGCAGGTCCTAAATGAGCTTTTTTCTCTGTTCCCTCACCACAATCCAGATTCTTTTGGGGAGTTACCAGTACAGTAACCATACCAGAAAGTACTTAATTTATTAAGCTACTGATTTTCTTAATCTCAGTGGAGATATTTACTGATAAACAGCTACATACGCAGCATGTATATATCGTTCCTAAATGAGCTTTTATCTCTCTCCGCTCACCACACATCAGATTCTTCTGAGGAGTTCCCGGTACATTATCCTTTGCCCTGTGTAATTACCTGAACAAGCTCCAGCTGTTTTTATTCTCAGAATGTTTACTCCCTGATAAACAGCTGCCTACACCCTTCGTAAGTGCAGGTCCTAAATGAGTTTCTCTGTTCCCTCACCACAATCCAGATTCTTTTGGGGAGTTACCAGTACAGTAACCATACCAGGAAGTAATTAATTTATTAAGCTACTGCTTTTCTTAATCTCAGTGGAGATATTTACTGATGAACAGCTACCTACGCAGCATGTTCATATCGTTCCTAAAGGAGCTTTTTTCTCTCCCCTCACCACAAATCAGATTCTTATGAGGAGTTCCCAGTACATTATCCGTTCCTCTGTGTAATTACCTTAACAAGCTCCAGCTGTTTTTATTCTCAGAAGGTTTACTACCTGATATACAGCTGCCTACCCCCTTTGTAAGTGCAGGTCCTAAATGAGCTTTTTTCTCTGTTCCTTCACCACAATCCAGATTGTTTTGGGGAGTTACCAGTACAGTAACCATACCAGGACGTACTTAATTTATTAAGCTACTGCTTTTCTTAATCTCAGTTGAGATATTTACTGATAAACAGCTACCTACGCAGCATGTTCATGTCGTTCCTAAATGAGCTTTTATCTCTCTCCCCTCACCACAAATCAGATTCTTCTGAGGAGTTCCCAGCACATTATCCTTTCCCCTCTGTAATTACCTTAACAAGCTCCAGCTGTTTTTATTCTCAGAAGGTTTACTCCCTGATATACAGCTGCCTACCCCCTTCATTTGTGCAGGTCCTAAATGAGCTTTTTTCTCTCTTCCATGACCACAATCCAGATTCTTTTGGGGAGTTACCAGTACAGTAACCATACCAGGAAGTACTTAATTTATTAAGCTACTGCTTTTCTTAATCTCAGTGGAGATATTTACTGATAAACAGCTACCTATGCAGCATGTTCATGTCGTTCCTAAATGAGCTTTTATCTCTCTCCCCTCACCACAAATCAGATTCTTCTGAGGAGTTCCCAGTACATTATCCTTTCCCCTGTGTAATTACCTTAACAAGCTCCAGCTGTTTTTATTCTCAGAAGGTTTACTCCCTGATATACAGCTGCCTACCCCCTTCGTAAGTGCAGGTCCTAAATGAGCTTTTTTCTCTGTTCCCTCACCACAATCCAGATTCTTTTGGGGAGTTACCAGTACAGTAACCATACCAGGAAGTACTTAATTTATTAAGCTACTGCTTTTCTTAATCTCAGTGGAGATATTTACTGATAAACAGCTACCTACGCAGCATGTTCATGTCGTTCCTAAATGAGCTTTTATCTCTCTCCCCTCACCACAAATCAGATTCTTATGAGGAGTTCCCAGTACATTATCCTTTCCCCTGTGTAATTACCTTAACAAGCTCCAGCTGTTTTTATTCTCAGAAGGTTTACCTCCCTGATATACAGCTGCCTACCCCCTTCGTAAGTGCAGGTCCTAAATGAGCTTTTTTCTCTGTTCCCTCACCACAATCCAGATTCTTTTGGGGAGTTACCAGTACAGTAACCATACCAGGAAGTACTTAATTTATTAAGCTACTGCTTTTCTTAATCTCAGTGGAGATATTTACTGATAAACAGCTACCTACGCAGCATGTTCATGTCGTTCCTAAATGAGCTTTTATCTCTCTCCCCTCACCACAAATCAGATTCTTCTGAGGAGTTCCCAGTACATTATCCTTTCCCCTGTGTAATTACCTTAACAAGCTCCAGCTGTTTTTATTCTCAGAAGGTTTACTCCCTGATATACAGCTGCCTACCCCCTTCGTAAGTGCAGGTCCTAAATGAGCTTTTTTCTCTGTTCCCTCACCACAATCCAGATTCTTTTGGGGAGTTACCAGTACAGTAACCATACCAGGAAAGTACTTAATTTATTAAGCTACTGCTTTTCTTAATCTCAGTGGAGATATTTACTGATAAACAGCTACCTACGCAGCATGTTCATGTCGTTCCTAAATGAGCTTTTATCTCTCTCCCTCACCACAAATCAGATTCTTCTGAGGAGTTCCCAGTACATTATCCTTTCCCCTGTGTAATTACCTTAACAAGCTCCAGCTGTTTTTATTCTCAGAATGTTTACTCCCTGATATACAGCTGCCTACCCCCTTCGTAAGTGCAGGTCCTAAATGAGCTTTTTTCTCTGTTCCCTCACCACAATCCAGATTCTTTTGGGGAGTTACCAGTACAGTAACCATACCAGGAAGTACTTAATTTATTAAGCTACTGCTTTTCTTAATCTCAGTGGAGATATTTACTGATAAACAGCTACCTACGCAGCATGTTCATGTCGTTCCTAAATGAGCTTTTATCTCTCTCCCTCACCACAAATCAGATTCTTCTGAGGAGTTCCCAGTACATTATCCTTTCCCCTGTGTAATTACCTTAACAAGCTCCAGCTGTTTTTATTCTCAGAAGGTTTACTCCCTGATATACAGCTGCCTACCCCCTTGTAAGTGCAGGTCCTAAATGAGCTTTTTTCTCTGTTCCCTCACCACAATCCAGATTCTTTTGGGGAGTTACCAGTACAGTAACCATACCAGGAAGTACTTAATTTATTAAGCTACTGCTTTTCTTAATCTCAGTGGAGATATTTACTGATAAACAGCTACCTACGCAGCATGTTCATGTCGTTCCTAAATGAGCTTTTATCTCTCTCCCCTCACCACAAATCAGATTCTTCTGAGGAGTTCCCAGTACATTATCCTTTCCCCTGTGTAATTACCTTAACAAGCTCCAGCTGTTTTTATTCTCAGAAGGTTTACTCCCTGATATACAGCTGCCTACCCCCTTCGTAATTGCAGGTCCTAAATGAGCTTTTTTCTCTGTTCCCTCACCACAATCCAGATTCTTTTTGCGAGTTACCAGTACAGTAACCATACCAGGAAGTACTTAATTTATTAAGCTACTGCTTTTCTTAATCTCAGTGGAGATATTTACTGATAAACAGCTACCTATGCAGCACGTACATATCGTTCCTAAATGAGCTTTTATCTTTCTCCGCTCACCACAAATCAGATTCTTCTGAGGAGTTCCCAGGACATTATCATTTCCCCTGTGTAATTACCTTAACAAGCTCCAGCTGTTTTTATTCTCAGAATGTTTACTCCCTGATGAACACCTGCCTACCCCCTTCCTAAGTGCAGGTCCTAAATGAGCTTCTCTGTTCCCTCACCACAATCCAGATTCTTTTGGGGAGTTAACAGTACAGTATCCATACCAGGAAGTAATTAATTTATTAAGCTACTGCTTTTCTTAATCTCAGTGGAGATATTTACTGATAAACAGCTACCTACTCAGCATGTTCATATCGTTCCTAAAGGAGCTTTTATCTCTCTCCCCTCACCACAAATCAGATTCTTATGAGGAGTTCCCAGTACATTATCCTTTCCCCTGTGTAATTACCTTAACAAGCTCCAGCTGTTTTTATTCTCAGAAGGTTTACCCCTGATATACAGCTGCCTAACCCCTTCGTAAGTGCAGGTCCTAAATGCGCTTTTTTCTCTGTCCCCTCACCACAATCCAGATTCTTTTCGGGAGTTACCAGTACAGAAACCATACCAGGAAGTACTTAATTTACTGAGCTACTGCTTTTCTTAATCTCATTGGAGATATTTACTGATAAACAGCTACCTACGCAGCATGTTCATGTCGTTCCTAAATGAGCTTCTATCTCTCTCCCCTCACCACGAATCAGATTCTTCTGAGGAATTCCCAGTACATTATCCTTTCCCCTGTGTAATTACCTTAGCAAGCTCCAGCTGTTTTTATTCTCAGAAGGTTTACTCCCTGATATACAGCTGCCTACCCCCTTCGTAAGTGCAGGTCCTAAATGAGCTTTTTTCTCTGTTCCCTCACCACAATCCAGATTCTTTTGGGGAGTTACCAGTACAGTAACCATACCAGAAAGTACTTAATTTATTAAGCTACTGATTTTCTTAATCTCAGTGGAGATATTTACTGATAAACAGCTACATACGCAGCATGTATATATCGTTCCTAAATGAGCTTTTATCTCTCTCCGCTCACCACACATCAGATTCTTCTGAGGAGTTCCCGGTACATTATCCTTTGCCCTGTGTAATTACCTGAACAAGCTCCAGCTGTTTTTATTCTCAGAATGTTTACTCCCTGATAAACAGCTGCCTACACCCTTCGTAAGTGCAGGTCCTAAATGAGTTTCTCTGTTCCCTCACCACAATCCAGATTCTTTTGGGGAGTTACCAGTACAGTAACCATACCAGGAAGTAATTAATTTATTAAGCTACTGCTTTTCTTAATCTCAGTGGAGATATTTACTGATGAACAGCTACCTACGCAGCATGTTCATATCGTTCCTAAAGGAGCTTTTTTCTCTCCCCTCACCACAAATCAGATTCTTATGAGGAGTTCCCAGTACATTATCCGTTCCTCTGTGTAATTACCTTAACAAGCTCCAGCTGTTTTTATTCTCAGAAGGTTTACTACCTGATATACAGCTGCCTACCCCCTTTGTAAGTGCAGGTCCTAAATGAGCTTTTTTCTCTGTTCCTTCACCACAATCCAGATTGTTTTGGGGAGTTACCAGTACAGTAACCATACCAGGACGTACTTAATTTATTAAGCTACTGCTTTTCTTAATCTCAGTTGAGATATTTACTGATAAACAGCTACCTACGCAGCATGTTCATGTCGTTCCTAAATGAGCTTTTATCTCTCTCCCCTCACCACAAATCAGATTCTTCTGAGGAGTTCCCAGCACATTATCCTTTCCCCTCTGTAATTACCTTAACAAGCTCCAGCTGTTTTTATTCTCAGAAGGTTTACTCCCTGATATACAGCTGCCTACCCCCTTCATTTGTGCAGGTCCTAAATGAGCTTTTTTCTCTCTTCCATGACCACAATCCAGATTCTTTTGGGGAGTTACCAGTACAGTAACCATACCAGGAAGTACTTAATTTATTAAGCTACTGCTTTTCTTAATCTCAGTGGAGATATTTACTGATAAACAGCTACCTATGCAGCACGTACATATCGTTCCTAAATGAGCTTTTATCTTTCTCCGCTCACCACAAATCAGATTCTTCTGAGGAGTTCCCAGGACATTATCCTTTCCCCTGTGTAATTACCTTAACAAGCTCCAGCTGTTTTTATTCTCAGAATGTTTACTCCCTGATGAACACCTGCCTACCCCCTTCCTAAGTGCAGGTCCTAAATGAGCTTCTCTGTTCCCTCACCACAATCCAGATTCTTTTGGGGAGTTAACAGTACAGTATCCATACCAGGAAGTAATTAATTTATTAAGCTACTGCTTTTCTTAATCTCAGTGGAGATATTTACTGATAAACAGCTACCTACTCAGCATGTTCATATCGTTCCTAAAGGAGCTTTTATCTCTCTCCCCTCACCACAAATCAGATTCTTATGAGGAGTTCCCAGTACATTATCCTTTCCCCTGTGTAATTACCTTAACAAGCTCCAGCTGTTTTTATTCTCAGAAGGTTTACCCCCTGATATACAGCTGCCTAACCCCTTCGTAAGTGCAGGTCCTAAATGCGCTTTTTTCTCTGTCCCCTCACCACAATCCAGATTCTTTTCGGGAGTTACCAGTACAGAAACCATACCAGGAAGTACTTAATTTACTGAGCTACTGCTTTTCTTAATCTCATTGGAGATATTTACTGATAAACAGCTACCTACGCAGCATGTTCATGTCGTTCCTAAATGAGCTTCTATCTCTCTCCCCTCACCACGAATCAGATTCTTCTGAGGAATTCCCAGTACATTATCCTTTCCCCTGTGTAATTACCTTAGCAAGCTCCAGCTGTTTTTATTCTCAGAAGGTTTACTCCCTGATATACAGCTGCCTACCCCCTTCGTAAGTGCAGGTCCTAAATGAGCTTTTTTCTCTGTTCCCTCACCACAATCCAGATTCTTTTGGGGAGTTACCAGTACAGTAACCATACCAGAAAGTACTTAATTTATTAAGCTACTGATTTTCTTAATCTCAGTGGAGATATTTACTGATAAACAGCTACATACGCAGCATGTATATATCGTTCCTAAATGAGCTTTTATCTCTCTCCGCTCACCACACATCAGATTCTTCTGAGGAGTTCCCGGTACATTATCCTTTGCCCTGTGTAATTACCTGAACAAGCTCCAGCTGTTTTTATTCTCAGAATGTTTACTCCCTGATAAACAGCTGCCTACACCCTTCGTAAGTGCAGGTCCTAAATGAGTTTCTCTGTTCCCTCACCACAATCCAGATTCTTTTGGGGAGTTACCAGTACAGTAACCATACCAGGAAGTAATTAATTTATTAAGCTACTGCTTTTCTTAATCTCAGTGGAGATATTTACTGATGAACAGCTACCTACGCAGCATGTTCATATCGTTCCTAAAGGAGCTTTTTTCTCTCCCCTCACCACAAATCAGATTCTTATGAGGAGTTCCCAGTACATTATCCGTTCCTCTGTGTAATTACCTTAACAAGCTCCAGCTGTTTTTATTCTCAGAAGGTTTACTACCTGATATACAGCTGCCTACCCCCTTTGTAAGTGCAGGTCCTAAATGAGCTTTTTTCTCTGTTCCTTCACCACAATCCAGATTGTTTTGGGGAGTTACCAGTACAGTAACCATACCAGGACGTACTTAATTTATTAAGCTACTGCTTTTCTTAATCTCAGTTGAGATATTTACTGATAAACAGCTACCTACGCAGCATGTTCATGTCGTTCCTAAATGAGCTTTTATCTCTCTCCCCTCACCACAAATCAGATTCTTCTGAGGAGTTCCCAGCACATTATCCTTTCCCCTCTGTAATTACCTTAACAAGCTCCAGCTGTTTTTATTCTCAGAAGGTTTACTCCCTGATATACAGCTGCCTACCCCCTTCATTTGTGCAGGTCCTAAATGAGCTTTTTTCTCTCTTCCATGACCACAATCCAGATTCTTTTGGGGAGTTACCAGTACAGTAACCATACCAGGAAGTACTTAATTTATTAAGCTACTGCTTTTCTTAATCTCAGTGGAGATATTTACTGATAAACAGCTACCTACGCAGCATGTTCATGTCGTTCCTAAATGAGCTTTTATCTCTCTCCCCTCACCACAAATCAGATTCTTCTGAGGAGTTCCCAGTACATTATCCTTTCCCCTGTGTAATTACCTTAACAAGCTCCAGCTGTTTTTATTCTCAGAAGGTTTACTCCCTGATATACAGCTGCCTACCCCCTTCGTAAGTGCAGGTCCTAAATGAGCTTTTTTCTCTGTTCCCTCACCACAATCCAGATTCTTTTGGGGAGTTACCAGTACAGTAACCATACCAGGAAGTACTTAATTTATTAAGCTACTGCTTTTCTTAATCTCAGGAGATATTTACTGATAAACAGCTACCTACGCAGCATGTTCATGTCGTTCCTAAATGAGCTTTTATCTCTCTCCCCTCACCACAAATCAGATTCTTCTGAGGAGTTCCCAGTACATTATCCTTTCCCCTGTGTAATTACCTTAACAAGCTCCAGCTGTTTTTATTCTCAGAAGGTTTACTCCCTGATATACAGCTGCCTACCCCCTTCGTAAGTGCAGGTCCTAAATGAGCTTTTTTCTCTGTTCCCTCACCACAATCCAGATTCTTTTGGGGAGTTACCAGTACAGTAACCATACCAGGAAGTACTTAATTTATTAAGCTACTGCTTTTCTTAATCTCAGTGGAGATATTTACTGATAAACAGCTACCTACGCAGCATGTTCATGTCGTTCCTAAATGAGCTTTTATCTCTCTCCCCTCACCACAAATCAGATTCTTCTGAGGAGTTCCCAGTACATTATCCTTTCCCCTGTGTAATTTCCTTAACAAGCTCCAGCTGTTTTTATTCTCAGAAGGTTTACTCCCTGATATACAGCTGCCTACCCCCTTCGTAAGTGCAGGTCCTAAATGAGCTTTTTTCTCTGTTCCCTCACCAAAATCCAGATTCTTTTGGGGAGTTACCAGTACAGTAACCATACCAGGAAGTACTTAATTTATTAAGCTACTGCTTTTCTTAATCTCAGTGGAGATATTTACTGATAAACAGCTACCTACGCAGCATGTTCATGCGTTCCTAAATGAGCTTTTATCTCTCTCCCCTCACCACAAATCAGATTCTTCTGAGGAGTTCCCAGTACATTATCCTTTCCCCTGTGTAATTACCTTAACAAGCTCCAGCTGTTTTTATTCTCAGAAGTTTTACTCCCTGAAATACAGCTGCCTACCCCCTTCGTAAGTGCAGGTCCTAAATGAGCTTTTTTCTCTGTTCCCTCACCACAATCCAGATTCTTTTGGGGAGTTACCAGTACAGTAACCATACCAGGAAGTACTTAATTTATTAAGCTACTGCTTTTCTTAATCTCAGTGGAGATATTTACTGATAAACAGCTACCTACGCAGCATGTTCATGTCGTTCCTAAATGAGCTTTTATCTCTCTCCCCTCACCACAAATCAGATTCTTCTGAGGAGTTCCCAGTACATTATCCTTTCCCCTGTGTAATTACCTTAACAAGCTCCAGCTGTTTTTATTCTCAGAAGGTTTACTCCCTGATATACAGCTGCCTACCCCCTTCGTAAGTGCAGGTCCTAAATGAGCTTTTTTCTCTGTTCCCTCACCACAATCCAGATTCTTTTGGGGAGTTACCAGTACAGTAACCATACCAGGAAGTACTTAATTTATTAAGCTACTGCTTTTCTTAATCTCAGTGGAGATATTTACTGATAAACAGCTACCTACGCAGCATGTTCATGTCGTTCCTAAATGAGCTTTTATCTCTCTCCCTCACCACAAATCAGATTCTTCTGAGGAGTTCCCAGTACATTATCCTTTCCCCTGTGTAATTACCTTAACAAGCTCCAGCTGTTTTTATTCTCAGAAGGTTTACTCCCTGATATACAGCTGCCTACCCCCTTCGTAATTGCAGGTCCTAAATGAGCTTTTTTCTCTGTTCCCTCACCACAATCCAGATTCTTTTTGCGAGTTACCAGTACAGTAACCATACCAGGAAGTACTTAATTTATTAAGCTACTGCTTTTCTTAATCTCAGTGGAGATATTTACTGATAAACAGCTACCTATGCAGCACGTACATATCGTTCCTAAATGAGCTTTTATCTTTCTCCGCTCACCACAAATCAGATTCTTCTGAGGAGTTCCCAGGACATTATCATTTCCCCTGTGTAATTACCTTAACAAGCTCCAGCTGTTTTTATTCTCAGAATGTTTACTCCCTGATGAACACCTGCCTACCCCCTTCCTAAGTGCAGGTCCTAAATGAGCTTCTCTGTTCCCTCACCACAATCCAGATTCTTTTGGGGAGTTAACAGTACAGTATCCATACCAGGAAGTAATTAATTTATTAAGCTACTGCTTTTCTTAATCTCAGTGGAGATATTTACTGATAAACAGCTACCTACTCAGCATGTTCATATCGTTCCTAAAGGAGCTTTTATCTCTCTCCCCTCACCACAAATCAGATTCTTATGAGGAGTTCCCAGTACATTATCCTTTCCCCTGTGTAATTACCTTAACAAGCTCCAGCTGTTTTTATTCTCAGAAGGTTTACCCCCTGATATACAGCTGCCTAACCCCTTCGTAAGTGCAGGTCCTAAATGCGCTTTTTTCTCTGTCCCCTCACCACAATCCAGATTCTTTTCGGGAGTTACCAGTACAGAAACCATACCAGGAAGTACTTAATTTACTGAGCTACTGCTTTTCTTAATCTCATTGGAGATATTTACTGATAAACAGCTACCTACGCAGCATGTTCATGTCGTTCCTAAATGAGCTTCTATCTCTCTCCCCTCACCACGAATCAGATTCTTCTGAGGAATTCCCAGTACATTATCCTTTCCCCTGTGTAATTACCTTAGCAAGCTCCAGCTGTTTTTATTCTCAGAAGGTTTACTCCCTGATATACAGCTGCCTACCCCCTTCGTAAGTGCAGGTCCTAAATGAGCTTTTTTCTCTGTTCCCTCACCACAATCCAGATTCTTTTGGGGAGTTACCAGTACAGTAACCATACCAGAAAGTACTTAATTTATTAAGCTACTGATTTTCTTAATCTCAGTGGAGATATTTACTGATAAACAGCTACATACGCAGCATGTATATATCGTTCCTAAATGAGCTTTTATCTCTCTCCGCTCACCACACATCAGATTCTTCTGAGGAGTTCCCGGTACATTATCCTTTGCCCTGTGTAATTACCTGAACAAGCTCCAGCTGTTTTTATTCTCAGAATGTTTACTCCCTGATAAACAGCTGCCTACACCCTTCGTAAGTGCAGGTCCTAAATGAGTTTCTCTGTTCCCTCACCACAATCCAGATTCTTTTGGGGAGTTACCAGTACAGTAACCATACCAGGAAGTAATTAATTTATTAAGCTACTGCTTTTCTTAATCTCAGTGGAGATATTTACTGATGAACAGCTACCTACGCAGCATGTTCATATCGTTCCTAAAGGAGCTTTTTTCTCTCCCCTCACCACAAATCAGATTCTTATGAGGAGTTCCCAGTACATTATCCGTTCCTCTGTGTAATTACCTTAACAAGCTCCAGCTGTTTTTATTCTCAGAAGGTTTACTACCTGATATACAGCTGCCTACCCCCTTTGTAAGTGCAGGTCCTAAATGAGCTTTTTTCTCTGTTCCTTCACCACAATCCAGATTGTTTTGGGGAGTTACCAGTACAGTAACCATACCAGGACGTACTTAATTTATTAAGCTACTGCTTTTCTTAATCTCAGTTGAGATATTTACTGATAAACAGCTACCTACGCAGCATGTTCATGTCGTTCCTAAATGAGCTTTTATCTCTCTCCCCTCACCACAAATCAGATTCTTCTGAGGAGTTCCCAGCACATTATCCTTTCCCCTCTGTAATTACCTTAACAAGCTCCAGCTGTTTTTATTCTCAGAAGGTTTACTCCCTGATATACAGCTGCCTACCCCCTTCATTTGTGCAGGTCCTAAATGAGCTTTTTTCTCTCTTCCATGACCACAATCCAGATTCTTTTGGGGAGTTACCAGTACAGTAACCATACCAGGAAGTACTTAATTTATTAAGCTACTGCTTTTCTTAATCTCAGTGGAGATATTTACTGATAAACAGCTACCTATGCAGCACGTACATATCGTTCCTAAATGAGCTTTTATCTTTCTCCGCTCACCACAAATCAGATTCTTCTGAGGAGTTCCCAGGACATTATCCTTTCCCCTGTGTAATTACCTTAACAAGCTCCAGCTGTTTTTATTCTCAGAATGTTTACTCCCTGATGAACACCTGCCTACCCCCTTCCTAAGTGCAGGTCCTAAATGAGCTTCTCTGTTCCCTCACCACAATCCAGATTCTTTTGGGGAGTTAACAGTACAGTATCCATACCAGGAAGTAATTAATTTATTAAGCTACTGCTTTTCTTAATCTCAGTGGAGATATTTACTGATAAACAGCTACCTACTCAGCATGTTCATATCGTTCCTAAAGGAGCTTTTATCTCTCTCCCCTCACCACAAATCAGATTCTTATGAGGAGTTCCCAGTACATTATCCTTTCCCCTGTGTAATTACCTTAACAAGCTCCAGCTGTTTTTATTCTCAGAAGGTTTACCCCCTGATATACAGCTGCCTAACCCCTTCGTAAGTGCAGGTCCTAAATGCGCTTTTTTCTCTGTCCCCTCACCACAATCCAGATTCTTTTCGGGAGTTACCAGTACAGAAACCATACCAGGAAGTACTTAATTTACTGAGCTACTGCTTTTCTTAATCTCATTGGAGATATTTACTGATAAACAGCTACCTACGCAGCATGTTCATGTCGTTCCTAAATGAGCTTCTATCTCTCTCCCCTCACCACGAATCAGATTCTTCTGAGGAATTCCCAGTACATTATCCTTTCCCCTGTGTAATTACCTTAGCAAGCTCCAGCTGTTTTTATTCTCGGAAGGTTTACTCCCTGATATACAGCTGCCTACCCCCTTCGTAAGTGCAGGTCCTAAATGAGCTTTTTTCTCTGTTCCCTCACCACAATCCAGATTCTTTTGGGGAGTTACCAGTACAGTAACCATACCAGAAAGTACTTAATTTATTAAGCTACTGATTTTCTTAATCTCAGTGGAGATATTTACTGATAAACAGCTACATACGCAGCATGTATATATCGTTCCTAAATGAGCTTTTATCTCTCTCCGCTCACCACACATCAGATTCTTCTGAGGAGTTCCCGGTACATTATCCTTTGCCCTGTGTAATTACCTGAACAAGCTCCAGCTGTTTTTATTCTCAGAATGTTTACTCCCTGATAAACAGCTGCCTACACCCTTCGTAAGTGCAGGTCCTAAATGAGTTTCTCTGTTCCCTCACCACAATCCAGATTCTTTTGGGGAGTTACCAGTACAGTAACCATACCAGGAAGTAATTAATTTATTAAGCTACTGCTTTTCTTAATCTCAGTGGAGATATTTACTGATGAACAGCTACCTACGCAGCATGTTCATATCGTTCCTAAAGGAGCTTTTTTCTCTCCCCTCACCACAAATCAGATTCTTATGAGGAGTTCCCAGTACATTATCCGTTCCTCTGTGTAATTACCTTAACAAGCTCCAGCTGTTTTTATTCTCAGAAGGTTTACTACCTGATATACAGCTGCCTACCCCCTTTGTAAGTGCAGGTCCTAAATGAGCTTTTTTCTCTGTTCCTTCACCACAATCCAGATTGTTTTGGGGAGTTACCAGTACAGTAACCATACCAGGACGTACTTAATTTATTAAGCTACTGCTTTTCTTAATCTCAGTTGAGATATTTACTGATAAACAGCTACCTACGCAGCATGTTCATGTCGTTCCTAAATGAGCTTTTATCTCTCTCCCCTCACCACAAATCAGATTCTTCTGAGGAGTTCCCAGCACATTATCCTTTCCCCTCTGTAATTACCTTAACAAGCTCCAGCTGTTTTTATTCTCAGAAGGTTTACTCCCTGATATACAGCTGCCTACCCCCTTCATTTGTGCAGGTCCTAAATGAGCTTTTTTCTCTCTTCCATGACCACAATCCAGATTCTTTTGGGGAGTTACCAGTACAGTAACCATACCAGGAAGTACTTAATTTATTAAGCTACTGCTTTTCTTAATCTCAGTGGAGATATTTACTGATAAACAGCTACCTACGCAGCATGTTCATGTCGTTCCTAAATGAGCTTTTATCTCTCTCCCCTCACCACAAATCAGATTCTTCTGAGGAGTTCCCAGTACATTATCCTTTCCCCTGTGTAATTACCTTAACAAGCTCCAGCTGTTTTTATTCTCAGAAGGTTTACTCCCTGATATACAGCTGCCTACCCCCTTCGTAAGTGCAGGTCCTAAATGAGCTTTTTTCTCTGTTCCCTCACCACAATCCAGATTCTTTTGGGTAGTTACCTTTACAGTAACCATACCAGGAAGTACTTAATTTATTAAGCTACTGCTTTTCTTAATCTCAAGGAGATATTTACTGATAAACATCTACCTACGCAGCATGTTCATGTCGTTCCTAAATGAGCTTTTATCTCTCTCCCCTCACCACAAATCAGATTCTTCTGAGGAGTTCCCAGTACACTATCCTTTCTCCTGTGTAATTACCTTAACAAACTCCAGCTGTTTTTATTCTCAGAAGGTTTACTCCCTGATATACAGCGGCCTACCCCCTTCGTAAGTGCAGGTCCTAAATGAGCTTTTTTCTCTGTTCCCTCACCACAATCCAGATTCTTTTGGGGAGTTACCAGTACAGTAACCATACCAGGAAGTACTTAATTTATTAAGCTACTGTTTTTCTTAATCTCAGTGGAGATATTTACTGATAAACAGCTATGTACGCAGCATGTTCATGTCGTTCTTAAATGAGCTTTTATCTCTCTCCCCTCACCACAAATCAGATTCTTCTGAGGAGTTCCCAGTACATTATCCTTTCCCCTGTGTAATTACCTTAACAAGCTCCGGCTGTTTTTATTCTCAGAAGGTTTACTCCCTGAAATACAGCTGCCTACCCCCTTCGTAAGTGCAGGTCCTAAATGAGCTTTTTTCTCTGTTCCCTCACCACAATCCAGATTCTTTTGGGGAGTTACCTTTACAATAACAATACCAGGAAGTACTTAATTTATTAAGCTACTGCTTTTCTTAATCTCAGTGGAGATATTTACTGATAAACAGCTACCTACGCAGCATGTTCATGTCGTTCCTAAATGAGCTTTTATCTCTCTCCCCTCACCACAAATCAGATTCTTCTGAGGAGTTCCCAGTACATTGTCCTTTCCCCTGTGTAATTACCTTAACAAGCTCCAGCTGTTTTTTTTCTCAGAAGGTTTACTCCCTGATATACAACTGCCTACCCCCTTCGTAGGTGCAGTTCCTAAATGAGCTTTTTTCTCTGTTCCCTCACCACAATCCAGATTCTTTTGGGGAGTTACCTTTACAGTAACCATACCAGGAAGTACTTAATTTATTAAGCTACTGCTTTTCTTAATCTCAATGGAGATATTTACTGATAAACAGCTACCTACGCAGCATGTTCATGTCGTTCCTAAATGAGATTTTATCTCTCTCCCATCACCACAAATCAGATTCTTCTGAGGAGTTCCCAGTACACTATCCTTTCCCCTGTGTAATTACCTTAACAAACTCCAGCTGTTTTTATTCTCAGAATGTTTAGTCCCTTATATACAGTGGCCTACCCCCTTCGTAAGTGCAGGTCCTAAATGAGCTTTTTTCTCTGTTCCCTTACCACAATCCAGATTCTTTTGGGTAGTTACCAGTACAGTAACCACACCAGGAAGTACTTAATTTATTAAGCTACTGCTTTTCTTAATCTCAGTGGAGATATTTACTGATAAACAGCTACCTACGCAGCATGTTCATGTCGTTCCTATATGAGCTTTTATCTCTCTCCCCTCACCACAAATCACATTCTTCTGAGGAGTTCCCAGTACATTATCCTTTCCCGTGTGTAAGTACCTTAACATGCTCCAGCTGTTTTTATTCTCAGAAGGTTAACTCCCTGATATACAGCTGCCTACCCCTTCGTAATTGCAGGTCCTAAATGAGCTTTTTTCTCTGTTCCCTCACCACAATCCAGATTCTTTTGGGGAGTTACCAGTACAGTAACCATACCAGGAAGTACTTAATTTATTAAGCTACTGCTTTTCTTAATCTCAGTGGAGATATTTACTGATAAACAGCTAAACAAGCTGCAAGTTCATGTCGTTCCTAAATGAGCTTTTATCTCTCTCCCCTCACCACAAATCAGATTCTTCTGAGGAGTTCCCAGTACATTATCCTTTCCCCTGTGTAATTACCTTAACAAGCTCCAGCGGTTTTTATTCTCACAAGGTTTACTCCCTGATATACAGCTGCCTACCCCCTTGGTAAGTGCAGGTCCTAAATGAGCTTTTTTCTCTGTTCCCTCACCAAAATCCAGATTCTTTTGGGGAGTTATCAGTACAGTAAACATACCAGGAAGTACTTAATTTATTAAGCTACTGCTTTTCTTAATCTCAGTGGAGATATTTACTGATAAACAGCTACCTAAGCAGCATGTTCATGTCGTTCCTAAATGAGCTATTATCTCTCTCCCCTCTCCACAAATCAGATTCTTCTGAGGAGTTCCCAGTACATTATCCTTTCCCCTGTGTAATTACCTTAACAAGCTCCAGCTGTTTTTATTCTCAGAAGGTTTACTCCGTGATATACAGCTTCCTACCCCCTTCCTAAGTTCAGGTCCCTAATGAGCTTTTTTCTCTGTTCCCACACCACAATCCAGATTCCTTTGGGGAGTTACCAGTAGTGTAACCATACCAGGAAGTACTTAATTTAATAAGCTACTGCTTTTCCTAATCTCAGTGGAGATATTTACTGATAAACAGCTACGTACGCAGCATGTTCATGTCGTTCATAAATGAGCTTTTATCTCTCTCCCCTCACCACAAATCAGATTCTTCTGAGGAGTTCCCAGTACATTATCCTTTCCACTGTGTAATTACCTTAACAAGCTCCAGCTGTTTTTATTCTCAGAAGGTTTACTCCCTGATATACAGTTGCCTACCCCCTTCGTAAGTGCAGGTCCTAAATGAGCTTTTTTCTCTGTTCCCTAACCACAATCCAGATTCTTTTGGGGAGTTACCAGTACAGTAACCATACCAGGAAGTACTTAATTTATTAAGCTACTGCTTTTCTTAATCTCAGTGGAGATATTTACTGATAAACAGCTACCTATGCAGCATGTTCATGTCGTTCCTAAATGAGCTTTTATCTCTCTCCCCTCACCACAGATCAGATTCTTCTGAGGAGTTCCCAGTACATTATCCTTTCCCCTGTGTAATTACCTTAACAAGCTCCAGCTGTTTTTATTCTCAGAAGGTTTACTCCCTGATATACAGCTGCCTACCCCCTTCGTAAGTGCAGGTACTAAATGAGCTTTTTTCTCTTTCCCTCACCACAATCCAGATTCTTTTGGGGAGTTACCAGTACAGTAACCATACCAGGAAGTACTTAATTTATTAAGCTACTGCTTTTCTTAATCTCAGTGGAGATATTTACTGATAAACAGCTAACTACGCAGCATGTTCATGTCGTTCCTAAATGAGCTTTTATATCTCTCCCCTCACCACAAATCAGATTCTTTTGAGGAGTTCCCAGTACATTATCCTTTCCCCTGTGTAATTACCTTAACAAGCTCCAGCTGTTTTTATTCTCAGAAGGTTTACTCCCTGATATACAGCTGCCTACCCCCTTCATAATTGCAGTTCCTAAATGAGCTTTTTTCTCTGTTCCCTCACCACAATCCAGATTCTTTTGGGGAGTTACCAGTACAGTAACCATACCAGGAAGTACTTAATTTATTAAGCTACTTCTTCTCTTAATCTCAGTGGAGATATTTACTGATAAACAGCTACGTATGCAGCATGTTGATGTCGTTCCTAAATGAGCTTTTATCTCTCTCCCCTCACCACAAATCAGATTCTTCTGAGGAGTTCCCTGTACATTATCCTTTCCCCTGTGTAATTACCTTAATAAACTCCAGGTGTTTTTATTCTCAAAAGCTTTACTCCCTGATATACAGCTTCCTACCCCCTTCCTAAGTGCCGGTCTCTAATGAGCTTTTTTCTCTGTTCCCACACCACAATCCAGATTCCTTTGGGGAGTTACCAGTAGAGTAACCATACCAGGATGTACTTAATTTAATAAGCTACTGCTTTTCTTAATCTCAGTGGAGATATTTACTGATAAACAGCTAACTACGCAGCATGTTCATGTCGTTCAAATGAGCTTTTATATCTCTCCCCTCACCACAAATCAGATTCTTTTTCGGAGTTCCCAGTACATTATCCTTTCCCCTGTGTAATTACCTTAACAAGCTCCAGCTGTTTTTATTCTCAGAAGGTTTACTCCCTGATATACAGCTGCCTACCCCCTTCGTAAGTGCAGGTCCTAAATGAGCTTTTTTCTCTGTTCCCTCACCACAATCCAGATTCTTTTGGGGAGTTACCAGTACAGTAACCGTACCAGGAAGTACTTAATTTATTAAGCTACTGCTTTTCTTAATCTCAGTGGAGATATTTACTGATAAACAGCTACCTACGCAGCATGTTCATGTCGTTCCTAAATGAGCTTTTATCTCTCTCCCCTCACCACAAATCAGATTCTTCTGAGGAGTTCCCAGTACATTATCCTTTCCCCTGTGTAATTACCTTAACAAGCTCCAGCTGTTTTTATTCTCAGAAGGTTTACTCCCTGATATACAGCTGTCTACCCCTTTCGTAAGTGCAGCTCATAAATGAGCTTTTTTCTTTGTTCCCTCACCACAATCCCGATTCTTTTGGGGAGTCACCAGTACAGTAACCATACCAAGAAGTACTTAATTTATTAAGCTACTGCTTTTCTTAATCTCAGTGGAGATATTTGCTCATAAACAGCTACGTACGCAGCATGTTCATGTCATTACTAAATGAGCTTTTATCTCTCTCCCCTCACCACAAATCAGATTCTTCTGAGGAGTTCCCAGTACTTTATCCTTTCTCCTGTGTAATTACCTTAACAAGCTCCAGCTTTTTTTATTCTCAGAAGGTTTACTCCCTGACATACAGCTGCCTACCCCCTTCGTAAGTGCAGGTCCTAAATGAGCTTTTTTCTCTGTTCCCTCACCACAATCCAGATTCTTTTGGGGAGTTACCATTACAGTATCCATACCAGGAAGTACTTAATTTATTAAGCTACTGCTTTTCTTAATCTCAGTGGAGATATTTACTGATAAACAGCTACCTACGCAGCATGTTCATGTCGTTCCTAAATGAGCTTTTATCTCTCTCCCCTCACCACAAATCAGATTCTTCTGAGGAGTTCCCAGTACATTATCCTTTCCCCTGTCTAATTGCCTTAAACACCTCCAGCTGTTTTTATTCTCAGAAGGTTTACTCCCTGATATACAGCGGCCTACCAACTTCGTAAGTGCAGGTCCTAAATGAGATTTTTTCTCTGTTCCCTCACCACAATCCAGATTCTTTTGGGGAGTTACCAGTACAGTAACCATACCAGGAAGTACTTAATTTATTAAGCTACTGCTTTTCAATCTCAGTGCAGATATTTACTGATAAACAGCTACCTAAGCAGCATGTTCATGTCGTTCATAAATGAGCTATTATCTCTCTCCCCTCTCCACAAATCAGATTCTTCTGAGGAGTTCCCAGTACATTATCCTTTCCCATGTGTAATTACCTTAACAAGCTCCAGCAGTTTTTACTCTCAGAAGGTTTACTCCGTGATATACAGCTTCCTACCCCCTTCCGAAGTTCAGGTCCCTAATGAGATTTTTTCTCTGTTCCCACACCACAATCCAGATTCCTTTGGGGAGTTACCAGTAGAGTAACCATACCAGGAAGTACTTAATTTAATAAGCTACTGCTTTTCTTAATCTCAGTGGAGATATTTACTGATAAACAGCTAACTACGCAGCATGTTCATGTCGTTCAAATGAGCTTTTATATCTCTCCCCTCACCACAAATCAGATTCTTTTGAGGAGTTCCCAGTACATTATCCTTTCCCCTGTGTAATTACCTTAACAAGCTCCAGCTGTTTTTATTCTCAGAAGGTTTACTCCCTGATATACAGCTGCCTACCCCCTTCATAAGTGCAGGTCCTAAATGAGCTTTTTTCTCTGTTCCCTCACCACAATCCAGATTCTTTTGGGGAGTTACCAGTACAGTAACCATACCAGGAAGTACTTAATTTATTAAGCTACTTCTTTTCTTAATCCCAGTGGAGATATTTACTGATAAACAGCTACGTATGCAGCATGTTGATGTCGTTCCTAAATGAGC
Source organism: Perognathus longimembris pacificus (assembly GCF_023159225.1). NCBI lineage: Eukaryota > Metazoa > Chordata > Mammalia > Rodentia > Heteromyidae > Perognathus > Perognathus longimembris. The sequence goes on along the minus strand of NW_025957399.1, from coordinate 42,238 downwards.
TTTTATCTCTCTCCCCTCACCACAAATCAGATTCTTCTGAGAATTTCCCAGTACATTATCCTTTCCCCTGTGTAATTACCTTAACAAGCTCCAGCTGTTTTTATTCTCAGAAGGTTTACTCCCTGATATACAGCTGCCTACCGCCTTCGTAAGTGCAGGTCCTAAATGAGCTTTTTTCTCTGTTCCCTCACCACAATCCAGATTCTTTTGGGGAGTTACCAGTACAGTAACCATACCAGGAAATACTTAATTTATTAAGCTACTGCTTTTCTTAATCTCAGTGCAGATATTTACTGATAAACAGTTACCTACGCAGCATGTCCATGTCGTCCCTAAATGAGCATTTCTCTCTCCCCTCACCACAAATCAGATTCTTCTGAGGAGTTCCCAGTACATTATCCTTTCCCCTGTGTAATTGCCTTAAACACCTCCAGCTGTTTTTATTCTCAGAAGGTTTACTCCCTGATATACAGCTGCCTACCAACTTCGTAAGTGCAGGTCCTAAATGAGATTTTTCTCTGTTCCCTCACCACAATCCAGATTCTTTTGTGGAGTTACCAGTACAGTAACCATACCAGGAAGTACTTAATTTATTAAGCTACTGCTTTTCTTAATGTCAGTGGAGATATTTACTGATAAACAGCTACCTAAGCAGCATGTTCATGTCGTTCCTAAATGAGCTTTTATCTCTCTCCCCTCACCACAAATCAGATTCTTCTGAGGACTTCCCAGTACATTATCCTTTCCCCTGTGTAATTACCTTAACAAGCTCCAGCTGTTTTTATTCTCAGAAGGTTTACTCCCTGATATACAGCTTCCTACCCCCTTCCTAAGTTCAGGTCGCTAATGAGCTTTTTTCTCTGTTCCCACACCACAATCCAGATTCCTTTGGGGAGTTACCAGTAGAGTAACCATACCAGGAAGTACTTAATTTAATAAGCTACTGCTTTTCCTAATCTCAGTGGAGATATTTACTGATAAACAGCTACGTACGCAGCATGTTCATGTCGTTCCTAAATGAGCTTTTATCTCTCTCCCCTCACCACAAATCAGATTCTTCTGAGGAGTTCCCAGTACTTTATCCTTTCCACTGTGTAATTACCTTAACAAGCTCCAGCTGTTTTTATTCTCAGAAGGTTTACTCCCTGATATACAGTTGCCTACCCCCTTCGTAAGTGCAGGTCCTAAATGAGCTTTTTTCTCTGTTCCCTCACCCCAATCCAGATTCTTTTGGGGAGTTACCAGTACAATAACCATACCAGGAAGTACTTAATTTATTAAGCTACTGCTTTTCTTAATCTCAGTGGAGATATTTACTGATAAACAGCTACCGACACAGCATGTTCAAGTCGTTCCTAAATGAGCTTTTATCTCTCTCCCCTCACCACAAATCAGATACTTCTGAGGAGTTCCCAGTACATTATCCTTTCCCCTGTGTAATTACCTTAACAAGCTCCAGCTGTTTTTATTCTCAGAAGGTTTACTCGCTGATATACAGCTGCCTAACCCCCTTCGTAAGTGCAGGTCCTAAATGAGCTTTCTTCTCTGTTCCCTCACCACAATCCAGATTCTTTTGGGGAGTTCCCAGTACAGTAACCATACCAAGAAGTACTTAATTTATTAAGCTACTGCTTTTCTTAATCTCAGTGGAGATATTTACTGATAAACAGCTACCTATGCAGCATGTTCATGTCGTTCATAAATGAGCTTTTACGTCTCTCCCCTCACCACAAATCAGATTCTTCTGAGGAGTTCCCAGTACGTTATCCTTTCCCCTGTGTTATTACCTTAACAATCTCCAGCTGTTTTTATTCTCAGAAGGTTTACTCACTGATATACAGCTGCCTACGCCCTTCGTAAGTGCAGGTCCTAAATGAGCTTTTTTCTCTGTTCCCTCACCACAATCCTGATTCTTTTGGGGAGTTACCAGTACAGTAACCATACCATGAAGTACTTAATTTATTAAGCTACTCCTTTTCTTAATCTCAGTGGAGATATTTACTGATAAACAGCTACCTACGCAGCATGTTCATGTCGTTCCTAAATGAGCTTTTATCTCTCTCCACTCACCACAAATCAGATTCTTCAGAGGAGTTCCCAGTACATTATACTTTCCCCAGTGTAATTACCTTAACAAGCTCCAGCTGTTTTTATTCTCAGAAGGTTTACTCCCTGATATACAGCTGCCAACCCCCTTTGTAAGTGCAGGTCCTAAATGAGCTCTTTTCTCTGTTCCCTCAACACAATCCAGATTCTTTTGGGTAGTTACCAGTAAAATAACCATACCAGGAAGTACTTAATTTATTAAGCTACTGCTTTTCTTAAACTCATTGGAGATATTTACTGATAAACAGCTACCTACGGTGCATGTTCATGTCGTTCCTAAATGAGCTTTTATCTCTCTCCCCTCACCACAAATCAGATTCTTCTGAAGATTTCCCAGTACATTATCCTTTCCCCTGTGTAATTACCGTAACAAGCTCCAGCTGTTTTTATTCTCAGAAGGGATACTCCCTGATATACAGCTGCCTACCCCCTTCGTAAGTGCATGTCGTACATGAGCTTTTTTCTCTGTTACCTCACCACAATCCAGATTCTTTTGGGGAGTTACCAGTACAGTAACCATACCAAGAAGTACTTAATTTATTAAGCTACTGCTTTTCTTAATGTCAGTGGAGATATTTACTGATAAACAGCTACCTATGCAGTATGTTCATGTCGTTCATAAATGAGCTTTTACCTCTCTCCCCTCACCACAAATCAGATTCTTCTGAGGTGTTCCCAGTACATTATCCTTTGCCCTGTGTAATTACCTTGAGAAGCTCCAGCTGTTTTTATTCTCAGAAGGTTTACTCCCTGGTATACAGCTGCCTACCCCCTTCCTAAGTTCAGGTCCCTAATGAGCTTTTTTCTCTGTTCCCACACCACAATCCAGATTCCTTTGGGGAGTTACCAGTAGAGTAACCATACCAGGAAGTACTTAATTTAATAAGCTACTGCTTTTCCTAATCTCAGTGGAGATATTTACTGATAAACAGCTACGTACGCAGCATGTTCATGTCGTTCCTAAATGAGCTTTTATCTCTCTCCCCTCACCACAAATCAGATTCTTCTGAGGAGTTCCCAGTACATTATCCTTTCCACTGTGTAATTACCTTAACAAGCTCCAGCTGTTTTTATTCTCAGAAGGTTGACTCCCTGATATACAGTTGCCTACCCCCTTCGTAAGTGCAGGTCCTAAATGAGCTTTTTTCTCTGTTCCCTCACCACAATCCAGATTCTTTTGGGGAGTTACCAGTACAGTAACCATACCAGGAAGTACTTAATTTATTAAGCTACTGCTTTTCTTAATCTCAGTGGAGATATTTACTGATAAACAGCTACCTACACAGCATGTTCAAGTCGTTCCTAAATGAGCTTTTATCTCTCTCCCCTCACCACAAATCAGATACTTCTGAGGAGTTCCCAGTACATTATCCTTTCCCCTGTGTAATTACCTTAACAAGCTCCAGCTGTTTTTATTCTCAGAAGGTTTACTCGCTGATATACAGCTGCCTACCCCCTTCGTAAGTGCAGGTCCTTAATGAGCTTTTTTCTCTGTTCCCTCACCACAATCCAGATTCTTTTGGGGAGTTCCCAGTACAGTAACCATACCAAGAAGTACTTAATTTATTAAGCTACTGCTTTTCTTAATCTCAGTGGAGATATTTACTGATAAACAGCTCCCTATGCATCATGTTCATGTCGTTCATAAATGAGCTTTTACGTCTCTCCCCTCACCACAAATCAGATTCTTCTGAGGAGTTCCCAGTACGTTATCCTTTCCCGTGTGTAATTACCTTAACAATCTCCAGCTGTTTTTATTCTCAGAAGGTTTACTCACTGATATACAGCTGCCTACGCCCTTCGTAAGTGCAGGTCCTAAATGAGCTTTTTTCTCTGTTCCCTCACCACAATCCAGATTCTTTTGGGGAGTTCCCAGTACAGTAACCATACCAGGAAGCACTTAATTTATTAAGCTACTCCTTTTCTTAATCTCAGTGGAGATATTTACTGATAAACAGCTACCTACGCAGCATGTTCATGTCGTTCCTAAATGAGCTTTTATCTCTCTCCCCTCACCACAAATCAGATTCTTCAGAGGAGTTCCCAGTACATTATACTTTCCCCAGTGTAATTACCTTAACAAGCTCCAGCTGTTTTTATTCTCAGAAGGTTTACTCCCTGATATACAGCTGCCAGCCCCCTTTGTAAGTGCAGGTCCTAAATGAGCTGTTTCTCTGTTCCCTCAACACAATCCAGATTCTTTTGGGTAGTTACCAGTAAAATAACCATACCAGGAAGTACTTAATTTATTAAGCTACTGCTTTTCTTAAACTCATTGGAGATATTTACTGATAAACAGCTACCTACGGTGCATGTTCATGTCGTTCCTAAATGAGCTTTTATCTCTCTCCCCTCACCACAAATCAGATTCTTCTGAGGAGTTCCCAGTACATTATCCTTTCCCCTGTGTAATTACCGTAACAAGCTCCAGCTGTTTTTATTCTCAGAAGGTTTACTCCCTGATATACAGCTTCCTACGCCCTTCGTAAGTGCAGGTCCTAAATGAGCTATTTTTTCTGTTCCCTCACCTCAATCCAGATTCTTTTGGGGAGTTACCAGTACAGTAACCATACCAGGAAGTACTTAATTTATTAAGCTACTGCTTTTCTTTTTTTTCTTTTTTTTTTTTTTTGGCCAGTCCTGTTCCTTGGACTCAGGGCCTGAGCACTGTCCCTGGCTTCTTCCCGCTCAAGGCTAGCACTCTGCCACTTGAGCCAAGCGCCGCTTCTGGCCCTTTTCTGTATATGTGGTGCGGGGTAATCGAACCCAGGGCCTCGTGAATCCGAGGCAGGCGCTCTTGCCACTAGGCCATATCCCCAGGCCTCTACTGCTTTTCTTAAACTCAGTGGAGATATTTACTGATAAACAGCTACCTACGCAGCATGTTCATGTCGGTCCTAAATGAGCTTTTATCTCTCTCCCCTCACCCAAATCAATTTCTTCTGAGTTGTCCCCAGTACATTATCCTTTCCCCTGTGTAATTACCTTAACAAGCTCCAGCTGTTTTTATTCTCAGAATGGATACTCCCTGATATACAGCTACCTACCCCCTTCGTAAGTGCAGGTCCTAAATGAGCTTTATTCTCTGTTCCCTCACCACAATCCAGATTCTTTTGGGGAGTTACCATTACAGTATCCATACCAGGAAGTACTTAATTTATTAAGCTACTCCTTTTCTTAATCTCAGTGGAGATATTTACTGATAAACAGCTACCTATGCAGCATGTTCAAGTCGTTCCTAAATGAGCTTTTATCTCTCTCCCCTCACCACAAATCAGATTCTTCTGAGGAGTTCCCAGTACATTATCCTTTCCCCTGTGTAATTTCCTTAACAAGCTCCAGCTGATTTTATTCTCAGAAGGTTTACTCCCTGATATACAACTGCATACCCCCTTCGTAAGTGCAGGTCCTAAATGAGCTTTTTTCACTGTTCCCTCACCACAATCCAGATTCTTTTGGGGAGTTACCAGTACAGTAACCATACCAGGAAGTACTTAATTTATTAAGCTACTGCTTTTCTTAATCTCAGTGGAGATAATTACGGATAAACAGCTACCTACGCAGCATGTTCATGTCGTTCCTAAATGAGCTTTTATCTCTCTCCCCTCACCACAAATCAGATTCTTCTGAGGAGTTCCCAGTACATTATCCTTTCCCCTGTGTAATTACCTTAACAAGCTCCAGCTGTTTTTATTCTCAGAAGGTTTACTCCCTGATATACAGCTGCCTACCCCCTTCATAAGTGCAGGTCCTAAATGAGCTTTTTTCTCTGTTCCCTCACCACAATCCAGATTCTTTTGGGGAGTTACCAGTACAGTAACCATACCAGGAAGTACTTAATTTATTAAGCTACTCCTTTTCTTAATCTCAGTGGAGATATTTACTGATAAACAGCTACCTACGCAGCATGTTCATGTCGTTCCTAAATAAGCTTTTATCTCTCTCCCCTCACCACAAATCAGATTCTTCAGAGGAGTTCCCAGTACATTATACTTTCCCCAGTGTAATTACCTTAACAAGCTCCAGCTGTTTTTATTCTCAGAAGGTTTACTCCCTGATATACAGCTGCCAACCCCCTTTGTAAGTGCAGGTCCTAAATGAGCTCTTTTCTCTGTTCCCTCAACACAATCCAGATTCTTTTGGGTAGTTACCAGTAAAATAACCATACCAGGAAGTACTTAATTTATTAAGCTACTGCTTTTCTTAAACTCATTGGAGATATTTACTGATAAACAGCTACCTACGGTGCATGTTCATGTCGTTCCTAAATGAGCTTTTATCTCTCTCCCCTCACCACAAATCAGATTCTTCTGAAGAGTTCCCAGTACATTATCCTTTCCCCTGTGTAATTATCGTAACAAGCGCCAGCTGTTTTTATTCTCAGAAGGGATACTCCCTGATATACAGCTGCCTACCCCCTTCGTAAGTGCATGTCCTACATGAGCTTTTTTCTCTGTTACCTCACCACAATCCAGATTCTTTTGGGGAGTTACCAGTACAGTAACCATACCAAGAAGTACTTAATTTATTAAGCTACTGCTTTTCTTAATGTCAGTGGAGATATTTACTGATAAACAGCTACCTATGCAGTATGTTCATGTCGTTCATAAATGAGCTTTTACCTCTCTCCCCTCACCACAAATCAGATTCTTCTGAGGTGTTCCCAGTACATTATCCTTTGCCCTGTGTAATTACCTTGAGAAGCTCCAGCTGTTTTTATTCTCAGAAGGTTTACTCCCTGATATACAGCTGCCTACCCCCTTCCTAAGTTCAGGTCCCTAATGAGCTTTTTTCTGTGTTCCCACACCACAATCCAGATTCCTTTGGGGAGTTACCAGTAGAGTAACCATACCAGGAAGTACTTAATTTAATAAGCTACTGCTTTTCCTAATCTCAGTGGAGATATTTACTGATAAACAGCTACGTACGCAGCATGTTCATGTCGTTCCTAAATGAGCTATTATCTCTCTCCCCTCACCACAAATCAGATTCTTCTGAGGAGTTCCCAGTACATTATCCTTTCCACTGTGTAATTACCTTAACAAGCTCCAGCTGTTTTTATTCTCAGAAGGTTTACTCCCTGATATACAGTTGCCTACCCCCTTCGTAAGTGCAGGTCCTAAATGAGCTTTTTTCTCTGTTCCCTCACCACAATCCAGATTCTTTTGGGGAGTTCCCAGTACAGTAACCATACCAAGAAGTACTTAATTTATTAAGCTACTGCTTTTCTTAATCTCAGTGGAGATATTTACTGATAAACAGCTACCTATGCAGCATGTTCATGTCGTTCATAAATGAGCTTTTACGTCTCTCCCTTCACCACAAATCAGATTCTTCTGAGGAGTTCCCAGTACGTTATCCTTTCCTCTGTGTAATTACCTTAACAATCTCCAGCTGTTTTTATTCTCAGAAGGTTTACTCACTGATATACAGCTGCCTACGCCCTTCGTAAGTGCAGGTCCTAAATGAGCTTTTTTCTCTGTTCCCTCACCACAATCCTGATTCTTTTGGGGAGTTACCAGTACAGTAACCATACCAGGAAGTACTTAATTTATTAAGCTACTCCTTTTCTTAATCTCAGTGGAGATATTTACTGATAAACAGCTACCTACGCAGCATGTTCATGTCGTTCCTAAATGAGCTTTTATCTCTCTCCCCTCACCACAAATCAGATTCTTCAGAGGAGTTCCCAGTACATTATACTTTCCCCAGTGTAATTACCTTAACAAGCTCCAGCTGTTTTTATTCTCAGAAGGTTTACTCCCAAATATACAGCTGCCAACCCCCTTTGTAAGTGCAGGTCCTAAATGAGCTCTTTTCTCTGTTCCCTCAACACAATCCAGATTCTTTTGGGTAGTTACCAGTAAAATAACCATACCAGGAAGTACTTAATTTATTAAGCTACTGCTTTTCTTAAACTCATTGGAGATATTTACTGATAAACAGCTACCTACGGTGCATGTTCATGTCGTTCCTAAATGAGCTTTTATCTCTCTCCCCTCACCACAAATCAGATTCTTCTGAAGAGTTCCCAGTACATTATCCTTTCCCCTGTGTAATTATCGTAACAAGCTCCAGCTGTTTTTATTCTCAGAAGGGATACTCCCTGATATACAGCTGCCTACCCCCTTCGTAAGTGCATGTCCTACATGAGCTTTTTTCTCTGTTACCTCACCACAAACCAGATTCTTTTGGGGAGTTACAAGTACAGTAACCATACCAAGAAGTACTTAATTTATTAAGCTACTGCTTTTCTTAATGTCAGTGGAGATATTTACTGATAAACAGCTACCTATGCAGTATGTTCATGTCGTTCATAAATGAGCTTTTACCTCTCTCCCCTCACCACAAATCAGATTCTTCTGAGGTGTTCCCAGTACATTATCCTTTGCCCTGTGTAATTACCTTGAGAAGCTCCAGCTGTTTTTATTCTCAGAAGGTTTACTCCCTGATATACAGCTGCCTACCCCCTTCCTAAGTTCAGGTCCCTAATGAGCTTTTTTCTCTGTTCCCACACCACAATCCAGATTCCTTTGGGGAGTTACCAGTAGAGTAACCATACCAGGAAGTACTTAATTTAATAAGCTACTGCTTTTCCTAATCTCAGTGGAGATATTTACTGATAAACAGCTACGTACGCAGCATGTTCATGTCGTTCCTAAATGAGCTTTTATCTCTCTCCCCTCACCACAAATCAGATTCTTCTGAGGAGTTCCCAGTACATTATCCTTTCCACTGTGTAATTACCTTAACAAGCTCCAGCTGTTTTTATTCTCAGAAGGTTTACTCCCTGATATACAGTTGCCTACCCCCTTCGTAAGTGCAGGTCCTAAATGAGCTTTTTTCTCTGTTCCCTCACCACAATCCAGATTCTTTTGGGGAGTTACCAGTACAGTAACCATACCAGGAAGTACTTAATTTATTAAGCTACTGCTTTTCTTAATCTCAGTGGAAATATTTACTGATAAACAGCTACCTACACAGCATGTTCAAGTCGTTCCTAAATGAGCTTTTATCTCTCTCCCCTCACCACAAATCAGATACTTCTGAGGAGTTCCCAGTACATTATCCTTTCCCATGTGTAATTACCTTAACAAGCTCCAGCTGTTTTTATTCTCAGAAGGTTTACTCGCTGATATACAGCTGCCTACCCCCTTCGTAAGTGCAGGTCCTAAATGAGCTTTTTTCTCTGTTCCCTCACCTCAATCCAGATTCTTTTGGGGAGTTACCAGTACAGTAACCATACCAGGAAGTACTTAATTTATTAAGCTACTGCTTTTCTTTTTTTTCTTTTTTTTTTTTTTTTTTTGGCCAGTCCTGTTCCTTGGACTCAGGGCCTGAGCACTGTCCCTGGCTTCTTCCCGCTCAAGGCTAGCACTCTGCCACTTGAGCCAAGCGCCGCTTCTGGCCGTTTTCTGTATATGTGGTGCTGGGTAATCGAACCCAGGGTCTCGTGAATCCGAGGATGCGCTCTTGCCACTAGGCCATATCCCCAGGCCTCTACTGCTTTTCTTAATCTCAGTGGAGATATTTACTGATAAACAGCTACCTACGCAGCATGTTCATGTCGGTCCTAAATGAGCTTTTATCTCTCTCCCCTCACCCAAATCAATTTCTTCTGAGTTGTCCCCAGTACATTATCCTTTCCCCTGTGTAATTACCTTAACAAGCTCCAGCTGTTTTTATTCTCAGAATGGATACTCCCTGATATACAGCTGCCTACCCCTTTCGTAAGTGCAGGTCCTAAATGAGCTTTATTCTCTGTTCCCTCACCACAATCCAGATTCTTTTGGGGAGTTACCAGTACAGTAACCATACCAGGAAGTACTTAATTTATTAAGCTACTGCTTTTCTTAATCTCAGTGGAGATATTTACTGATAAACAGCTACCTATGCAGCATGTTCATGTCGTTCCTAAATGAGCTTTTATCTCTCTCCCCTCACCACAAATCAGATTCTTCTGAGGAGTTCCCAGTACATTATCCTTTCCCCTGTGTAATTACCTTAACAAGCTCCAGCTGTTTTTATTCTCAGAAGGTTTACTCCCTGATATACAACTGCATACCCCCTTCGTAAGTGCAGGTCCTAAATGAGCTTTTTTCACTGTTCCCTCACCACAATCCAGATTCTTTTGGGGAGTTACCAGTACAGTAACCATACCAGGAATTACTTAATTTATTAAGCTACTGCTTTTCTTAATCTCAGTGGAGATAATTACGGATAAACAGCTACCTACGCAGCATGTTCATGTCGTTCCTAAATGAGCTTTTATCTCTCTCCCCTCACCACAAATCAGATTCTTCTGAGGAGTTCCCAGTACATTATCCTTTCCCCTGTGTAATCACCTTAACATGCTCCAGCTGTTTTTATTCTCAGAAGGTTTACTCCCTGATATACAGCTGCCTACCCTCTTCGTAAGTGCAGGTCCTAAATGAGCTTTTTTCTCTGTTCCCTCACCACAATCCAGATTTTTTTGGGGGATATTTGCTGATGAACAGCCACCTATGCAGCATGTTCATGTCGTTCCTAAATGAGCTTTTATCTCTCTCCACTCACCACAAATCAGATTCTTCTGAGGAGTTCCCAGTACATTATCCTTTCCTCTGTGTAATTACCTCAACAAGCTCCAGCTGTTTTTATTCTCATAAGGTTTACTCCCTGATATACAGCTGCCTACCCCCTTAGTAGGTGCAGGTCCTAAATGAGCTTTTTTCTCTCTTCCCTCACCACAATCCAGATTCTTTTGGGGAGTTACCAGTACAGTAACCATACCAGGAAGTACTTAATTTATTAAGCTACTGTTTTTCTTAATCTCAGTGGAGATATTTACTGATAAACAGCTACGTATGCAGCATGTTTATGTCGTTCCTAAATGAGCTTTTATCTCTCTCCCCTCACCACAAATCAGATTCTTCTGAGGAGTTCCCAGTACTTTATCCTTTCCCCTGTGTAATTATCTTAACAAGCTCCAGCTGTTTTTATTCTCAGAAGGTTTAGTCCCTGATATACTGCTGCCTAACCCCTTCGTAAGTGCAGGTCCTAAATGAGCTTTTTTCTCTGTTCCCTCACCACAATCCATATTCTTTTGGGGAGTTACCAGTACAGTAACCATACCAGGAAGTACTTAATTTATTAAGCTACTGCTTTTCTTAATCTCAGTGGAGATATTTACTGATAGACAGCTACCTACGCAGTATGTTCATGTCGTTCCTAAATGAGCTTTTATCTCTCCCCTCACAACAAATCAGATTCTTCTGAGGAGTTCCCAGTACATTATCCTTTCCCCTGTGTAATTACCTTAACAAGCTCCAGCTGTTTTTATTCTCAGAAGGTTTACTCCCTGATATACAGCTGCCTACCCCCTTCGTAAGTGCAGGTCCTAAATGAGCTTTTTTCTCTGTTCCCTCACCACAATCCAGATTCATTTGGGGAGTTACCAGTACAGTAACCATACCAGGAAGTACTTAATTTATTAAGCTACTGCTTTTCTTAATGTCAGTGGAGATATTTACTGATAAACAGCTACCTATGCAGTATGTTCATGTCGTTTATAAATGAGCTTTTACCTCTCTCCCCTCACCACAAATCAGATTCTTCTGAGGTGTTCCCAGTACATTATCCTTTGCCCTGTGTAATTACCTTGAGAAGCTCCAGCTGTTTTTATTCTCAGAAGGTTTACTCCCTGATATACAGCTGCCTACCCCCTTCCTAAGTTCAGGTCCCTAATGAGCTTTTTTCTCTGTTCCCACACCACAATCCAGATTCCTTTGGGGAGTTACCAGTAGAGTAACCATACCAGGAAGTACTTAATTTAATAAGCTACTGCTTTTCCTAATCTCAGTGGAGATATTTACTGATAAACAGCTACGTACGCAGCATGTTCATGTCGTTCCTAAATGAGCTTTTATCTCTCTCCCCTCACCACAAATCAGATTCTTCTGAGGAGTTCCCAGTACATTATCCTTTCCACTGTGTAATTACCTTAACAAGCTCCAGCTGTTTTTATTCTCAGAAGGTTTACTCCCTGATATACAGTTGCCTACCCCCTTCGTAAGTGCAGGTCCTAAATGAGCATTTTTCTCTGTTCCCTCACCACAATCCAGATTCTTTTGGGGAGTTACCAGTACAGTAACCATACCAGGAAGTACTTAATTTATTAAGCTACTGCTTTTCTTAATCTCAGTGGAGATATTTACTGATAAACAGCTACCTACACAGCATGTTCAAGTCGTTCCTAAATGAGCTTTTATCTCTCTCCCCTCACCACAAATCAGATACTTCTGAGGAGTTCCCAGTACATTATCCTTTCCCCTGTGTAATTACCTTAACAAGCTTCAGCTGTTTTTATTCTCAGAAGGTTTACTCGCTGATATACAGCTGCCTACCCCCTTCGTAAGTGCAGGTCCTAAATGAGCTTTTTTCTCTGTTCCCTCACCACAATCCAGATTCTTTTGGGGAGTTCCCAGTACAGTAACCATACCAAGAAGTACTTAATTTATTAAGCTACTGCTTTTCTTAATCTCAGTGGAGATATTTACTGATAAACAGCTACCTATGCAGCATGTTCATGTCGTTCATAAATGAGCTTTTACGTCTCTCCCCTCACCACAAATCAGATTCTTCTGAGGAGTTCCCAGTACGTTATCCTTTCCCCTGTGTAATTACCTTAACAATCTCCAGCTGTTTTTATTCTCAGAAGGTTTACTCACTGATATACAGCTGCCTACGCCCTTCGTAAGTGCAGGTCCTAAATGAGCTTTTTTCTCTGTTCCCTCACCACAATCCTGATTCTTTTGGGGAGTTACCAGTACAGTAACCATACCAGGAAGTACTTAATTTATTAAGCTACTCCTTTTCTTAATCTCAGTGGAGATATTTACTGATAAACAGCTACCTACGGTGCATGTTCATGTCGTTCCTAAATGAGCTTTTATCTCTCTCCCCTCACCACAAATCAGATTCTTCTGAAGAGTTCCCAGTACATTATCCTTTCCCCTGTGTAATTACCATAACAAGCTCCAGCTGTTTTTATTCTCAGAAGGGATACTCCCTGATATACAGCTGCCTACCCCCTTCGTAAGTGCATGTCCTACATGAGCTTTTTTCTCTGTTACCTCACCACAATCCAGATTCTTTTGGGGAGTTACCAGTACAGTAACCATACCAAGAAGTACTTAATTTATTAAGCTACTGCTGTTCTTAATGTCAGTGGAGATATTTACTGATAAACACCTACCTATGCAGTATGTTCATGTCGTTCATAAATGAGCTTTTACCTCTCTCCCCTCACCACAAATCAGATTCTTCTGAGGTGTTCCCAGTACATTATCCTTTGCCCTGTGTAATTACCTTGAGAAGCTCCAGCTGTTTTTATTCTCACAAGGTTTACTCCCTGATATACAGCTTCCTACGCCCTTCGTAAGTGCAGGTCCTAAATGAGCTTTTTTCTCTGTTCCCTCACCTCAATCCAGATTCTTTTGGGGAGTTACCAGTACAGTAACCATACCAGGAAGTACTTAATTTATTAAGCTACTGCTTTTCTTTTTTTTCTTTTTTTTCTTTTTTTTTTTGGCCAGTCCTGTTCCTTGGACTCAGGGCTTGAGCACTGTCCCTGGCTTCTTCCTGCTCAAGGCTAGCACTCTGCCACTTGAGCCAAGCGCCGCTTCTGGCCGTTTTCTGTATATGTGGTGCTGGGTAATCGAACCCAGGGCCTCGTGAATCCGAGGCAGGCGCTCTTGCCACTAGGCCATATCCCCAGGCCTCTACTGCTTTTCTTAATGTCAGTGGAGATATTTACTGATAATCAGCTACCTACGCAGCATGTTCATGTCGTTCCTAAATGAGCTTTTATCTCTCTCCCCTCATCACGAATCAGATTCTTCTGAGGAGTTCCCAGTACATTATCCTTTCCCCTGTGTAATTACCTTAACAAGCTCCAGCTGTTATTATTCTCAGAAGGTTTGCTCCCGGATATACAGCTGCCTACCCCCTTCGTAAGTGCAGGTCCTAAATGAGCTTTTTTCTCTGTTCCCTCACCACAATCCAGATTCTTTTGGGGAGTTACCAGGACAGTAACCATACTAGGAATTACTTAATTTATTAAGCTACTGCTTTTCTTAATCTCAGTGGAGATATTTACTGATAAACAGCTACGTACGCAGCATGTTCATGTCGTTCCTTAATGAGCTTTTATCTCTCTCCTCTCACCACAAATCAGATTCTTCTGAGGAGTTCCCAGTACATTATCCTTTCCCCCGTGTAATTACCTTAACAAGCTCCAGCTCTTTTTATTCTCAGAAGGTTTACTCCCTGATATACAGCTACCTACCCCCTTCGTAAGTGCAGGTCCTAAATGAGCTTTTTTCTCTGTTCCCTCACCACAATCCAGATTCTTTTGGGGAGTTACCAGTACAGTAACCATACCAGGAAGTACTTAATTTATTAAGCTACTCCTTTTCTTAATCTCAGTGGAGATATTTACTGATAAACAGCTACCTACGCAGCATGTTCATGTCGTTCCTAAATGAGCTTTTATCTCTCTCCCCTCACCACCAAACAGATTCTTCTGAGGAGTTCCCAGTACATTATCCTTTCCCCTGTGTAATTACCTTAACAAGCTCCAGCTGTTTTTATTCTCAGAAGGTTTACTCCCTGATATACAGCTGCCTACCCCCTTCGTAAGTGCAGGTCCTAAATGAGCTTTTTTCTCTGTTCCCTCACCACAATCCAGATTCTTTTGGGGAGTTACCAGTACAGTAACCATACCAGGAAGTACTTAATTTATTAAGCTACTGCTTTTCTTAATCTCATTGTAGATATTTACTGATAAACAGCTACCTACGCAGCATGTTCATGTCGTTCCTAAATGAGCTTTTATCTCTCTCCCCTCACCACAAATCAGATTCTTCTGAGGAGTTCCCAGTACATTATCCTTTCCCCTGTGTAATTACCTTGACAAGTTCCAGCTGTTTTTATTCTCAGAAGGTTTACTCCCTGATCTACAGCTGCCTACCCCCTTCGTAAGTGCAGGTCCTAAATGAGCTTTTTTCTCTGTTCCCTCACCACAATCCAGATTCTTTTGGGGAGTTACCAGTACAGTAACCATACCAGGAAGTACTTAATTTATTAAGCTACTGCTTTTCTTAATCTCAGTGGAGATATTTACCTATAAACAGCTACCTACGCAGCATGTTCATGTCGTTCCTAAATGAGCTTTTGTCTCTCTCCCCTCACCACAAATCAGATTCTTCTGAGGAGTTCCCGGTACATTATCCTTTCCCCTGTGTAATTACCTTAACAAGCTCCAGCTGTTTTTATTCTCAGAAGGTTTACTCCCTGGTTACAGCTGCCTACCCCCTTCGTAAGTGCAGGTCCTAAATGTGCTTTTTTCTCTGTCCCCTCACCACAATCCAGATTCTTTTGGGAAGTTACCTGTACAGTAACCATCCCAGGAAGTACTTAATTTATTAAGCTACTGCTTTTCTTAATCTCAGTGGAGATATTTACTGATAAACAGCTACCTACGCAGCATGTTCATGTCGTTCCTAAATGAGCTTTTATCTCTCTCCCCTCACCACAAATCAGATTCTTCTGAGGAGTTCCCGGTACATGTTCCTTTCCCTTGTGTAATTACATTAACAAGCTCCAGCTGTTTTTATTCTCAGAAGGTTTACTCCCTGATATACAGCTGCCTACCCACTTCGTAAGTGCAGGTCCTAAATGAGCTTTTTTTCTCTGTTCACTCACCACAATACAGATTCTTTTGGGCAGTTACCAGTATAGTAACGATACCAGGAAGTACTTAATTTATTAAGCTACTGCTTTTCTTAATCTCAGTGGAGATGTTTACTGATAAACAGCTACGTACGCAGCATGTTCATGTCGTTCCTAAATGAGCTTTTATCTCTCTCCCCTCACCACAAATCAGATTCTTCTGAGGAGTTCCCAGTACATTATCCTTTCCACTGTGTAATTACCTTAACAAGCTCCAGCTGTTTTTATTCTCAGAAGGTTTACTCCCTGATATACAGTTGCCTACCCCCTTTGTAAGAGCAGGTCCTAAATGAGCTTTTTTCTCTGTTCCCTCACCACAATCCAGATTCTTTTGGGGAGTTACCAGTACAGTAACCATACCAGGAAGTACTTAATTTATTAAGCTACTGCTTTTCTTTTTTTTCTTTTTTTTTTTTTTTTGGCCAGTCCTGTTCCTTGGACTCAGGGCCTGAGCACTGTCCCTGGCTTCTTCCCGCTCAAGGCTAGCACTCTGCCACTTGAGCCAAGCGCCGCTTCTGGCCGTTTTCTGTATATGTGGTGCTGGGTAATCGAACCCAGGGTCTCGTGAATCCGAGGCAGGCACTCTTGCCACTAGGCCATATCCCCAGGCGTCTACTGCTTTTCTTAATCTCAGTGGAGATATTTACTGATAAACAGCTACCTACACAGCATGTTCAAGTCGTTCCTAAATGAGCTTTTATCTCTCTCCCCTCACCACAAATCAGATACTTCTGAGGAGTTCCCAGTACATTATCCTTTCCCCTGTGTAATTACCTTAACAAGCTCCAGCTGTTTTTATTCTCAGAAGGTTTACTCGCTGATATACAGCTGCCTACCCCCTTCGTAAGTGCAGGTCCTAAATGAGCTTTTTTCTCTGTTCCCTCACCACAATCCAGATTCTTTTGGGGAGTTCCCAGTACAGTAACCATACCAAGAAGTACTTAATTTATTAAGCTACTGCTTTTCTTAATCTCAGTGGAGATATTTACTGAAAAACAGCTACCTATGCAGCATGTTCATGTCGTTCATAAATGAGCTTTTACGTCTCTCCCCTCACCACAAATCAGATTCTTCTGAGGAGTTCCCAGTACGTTATCCTTTCCCCTGTGTAATTACCTTAACAATCTCCAGCTGTTTTTATTCTCAGAAGGTTTACTCACTGATATACAGCTGCCTACGCCCTTCGTAAGTGCAGGTCCTAAATGAGCTTTTTTCTCTGTTCCCTCACCACAATCCAGATTCTTCTGGGGAGTTACCAGTACAGTAACCATACCAGGAAGTACTTAATTTATTAAGCTACTGTTTTTCTTAATCTCAGTGGAGATATTTACTGATAAACAGCTACGTATGCAGCATGTTTATGTCGTTCCTAAATGAGCTTTTATCTCTCTCCCCTCACCACAAATCAGATTCTTCTGAGGAGTTCCCAGTACTTTATCCTTTCCCCTGTGTAATTATCTTAACAAGCTCCAGCTGTTTTTATTCTCAGAAGGTTTAGTCCCTGATATACTGCTGCCTAACCCCTTCGTAAGTGCAGGTCCTAAATGAGCTTTTTTCTCTGTTCCCTCACCACAATCCAGATTCTTTTGGGGAGTTACCAGTACAGTATCCATAGCAGGAAGTACTTAATTTATTAAGCTACTGCTTTTCTCAATCTCAGTGGTGATATTTACTGATAAACAGCTACGTATGCAGCATGTTCATGTCGTTCCTAAATGAGCTTTTATCTCTCTCCCCTCACCACAAATCAGATTCTTCTGAGGAGTTCCCAGTACATTATCCTTTCCCCTGTGTAATTACCTTAACAAGCTCCAGCTGTTTTTATTCTCAGAAGGTTTACTCCCTGATATACAGCTGCCTACCCCCTTCGTAAGTGCAGGTCCTAAATGAGCTTTTTTCTCTGTTCCCTCACCACAATCCTGATTCTTTTGGGGAGTTACCAGTACAGTAACCATGCCAGAAAGTACTTAATTTATTAAGCTACTGCTTTTCTTAATCTCAGTGGAGATATTTACTGATAAACAGCTACCTACGCAGCATGTTCATGTCGTTCCTAAATGAGCTTTTATCTCTCTCCCCTCACCACAAATCAGATTCTTCTGAGGAGTTCCCAGTACATTATCCTTTCCCCTGTGTAATTACCTTAACAAGCTCCAGCTGTTTTTATTCTCAGAAGGTTTACTCCCTGATATACAGCTGCCTACCCCCTTCGTAAGTGCAGGTCCTAAATGAGCTTTTCTCTCTGTTCCCTCACCAAAATCCAGATTCTTTTGGGGAGTTACCAGTACAGTAACCATACAAGGAAGTACTTAATTTATTAAGCTACTGCTTTAATTAATCTCATTGCAGATATTTACTAATAAACAGCTACGTGAACAGCATGTTCATGTCGTTCCTAAATGAGCTTTTATCTCTTTCCCCTCACCACAAATCAGATTCTTTTGAGGAGTTCCCAGTACATTATCCTTTCCCCTGTGTAATTACCTTAACAAGCTCCAGCTGTTTTTATTCTCAGATGGTTTCCTCACTGATATACAGCTGCATACCCCCTTTGTAAGTGCAGGTCCTAAATGAGCTTTTTTCTCTGTTCCCTCACCACAATCCAGATTCTTCTAGGGAGTTACCAGTACAGTAACCATACCAGGAAGTACTTAATTTATTAAGCTACTGCTTTTCTTAATCTCAGTGGAGATATTTACTGATAAACAGCTACCTACGCAGCATGTTCATGTCGTTCCTAAATAAGCTTTTATGTCTCTCTCCTCACCACAAATCAGATTCTTCTGAGGAGTTCCCAGTACATTATCGTTTCCCCTGTGTAATTACCTTAACAAGCTCCAGCCGTTTTTATTCTCAGAAGGTTGACAACCTGATATACAGATGCCTACCCCCTTCGTAAGTGCAGGTCCTAAATGAGCTTTTTTCTCTGTTCCCTCACCACAATCCATATTCTTTTGGGGAGTTACCAGTACAGTAACCATACCAGGAAGTACTTAATTTATTAAGCTACTGCTTTTCTTAATCTCAGTGGAGATATTTACTGATAGACAGCTACCTACGCAGCATGTTCATGTCGTTCCTAAATGAGCTTTTATCTCTCTCCCCTCACAACAAATCAGATTCTTCTGAGGAGTTCCCAGTACATTATCCTTTCCCCTGTGTAATTACCTTAACAAGCTCCAGCTGTTTTTATTCTCAGAAGGTTTACTCCCTGATATACAGCTGCCTACCCCCTTCGTAAGTGCAGGTCCTAAATAAGCTTTTTTCTCTGTTCCCTCACCACAATCCAGATTCATTTGGGGAGTTACCAGTACAGTAACCATACCAGGAAGTACTTAATTTATTAAGCTACTGCTTTTCTTAATGTCAGTGGAGATATTTACTGATAAACAGCTACCTATGCAGTATGTTCATGTCGTTCATAAATGAGCTTTTACCTCTCCCCTCACCACAAATCAGATTCTTCTGAGGTGTTCCCAGTACATTATCCTTTGCCCTGTGTAATTACCTTGAGAAGCTCCAGCTGTTTTTATTCTCAGAAGGTTTACTCCCTGATATACAGCTGCCTACCCCCTTCCTAAGTTCAGGTCCCTAATGAGCTTTTTTCTCTGTTCCCACACCACAATCCAGATTCCTTTGGGGAGTTACCAGTAGAGTAACCATACCAGGAAGTACTTAATTTAATAAGCTACTGCTTTTCCTAATCTCAGTGGAGATATTTACTGATAAACAGCTACGTACGCAGCATGTTCATGTCGTTCCTAAATGAGCTTTTATCTCTCTCCCCTCACCACAAATCAGATTCTTCTGAGGAGTTCCCAGTACATTATCCTTTCCACTGTGTAATTACCTTAACAAGCTCCAGCTGTTTTTATTCTCAGAAGGTTTACTCCCTGATATACAGTTGCCTACCCCCTTCGTAAGTGCAGGTCCTAAATGAGCATTTTTCTCTGTTCCCTCACCACAATCCAGATTATTTTGGGGAGTTACCAGTACAGTAACCATACCAGGAAGTACTTAATTTATTAAGCTACTGCTTTTCTTAATCTCAGTGGAGATATTTACTGATAAACAGCTACCTACACAGCATGTTCAAGTCGTTCCTAAATGAGCTTTTATCTCTCTCCCCTCACCACAAATCAGATACTTCTGAGGAGTTCCCAGTACATTATCCTTTCCCCTGTGTAATTACCTTAACAAGCTCCAGCTGTTTTTATTCTCAGAAGGTTTACTCGCTGATATACAGCTGCCTACCCCCTTCGTAAGTGCAGGTCCTAAATGAGCTTTTTTCTCTGTTCCCTCACCACAATCCAGATTCTTTTGGGGAGTTCCCAGTACAGTAACCATACCAAGAAGTACTTAATTTATTAAGCTACTGCTTTTCTTAATCTCAGTCGAGATATTTACTGATAAACAGCTACCTATGCAGCATGTTCATGTCGTTCATAAATGAGCTTTTACGTCTCTCCCCTCACCACAAATCAGATTCTTCTGAGGAGTTCCCAGTACGTTATCCTTTCCCCTGTGTAATTACCTTAACAATCTCCAGCTGTTTTTATTCTCAGAAGGTTTACTCACTGATATACAGCTGCCTACGCCCTTCGTAAGTGCAGGTCCTAAATGAGCTTTTTTCTCTGTTCCCTCACCACAATCCTGATTCTTTTGGGGAGTTACCAGTACAGTAACCATACCAGGAAGTACTTAATTTATTAAGCTACTCCTTTTCTTAATCTCATTGGAGATATTTACTGATAAACAGCTACCTACGGTGCATGTTCATGTCGTTCCTAAATGAGCTTTTATCTCTCTCCCCTCACCACAAATCAGATTCTTCTGAAGAGTTCCCAGTACATTATCCTTTCCCCTGTGTAATTACCGTAACAAGCTCCAGCTGTTTTTATTCTCAGAAGGGATACTCCCTGATATACAGCTGCCTACCCCCTTCGTAAGTGCATGTCCTACATGAGCTTTTTTCTCTGTTACCTCACCACAATCCAGATTCTTTTGGGGAGTTACCAGTACAGTAACCATACCAAGAAGTACTTAATTTATTAAGCTACTGCTTTTCTTAATGTCAGTGGAGATATTTACTGATAAACACCTACCTATGCAGTATGTTCATGTCGTTCATAAATGAGCTTTTACCTCTCTCCCCTCACCACAAATCAGATTCTTCTGAGGTGTTCCCAGTACATTATCCTTTGCCCTGTGTAATTACCTTGAGAAGCTCCAGCTGTTTTTATTCTCACAAGGTTTACTCCCTGATATACAGCTTCCTACGCCCTTCGTAAGTGCAGGTCCTAAATGAGCTTTTTTCTCTGTTCCCTCACCTCAATCCAGATTCTTTTGGGGAGTTACCAGTACAGTAACCATACCAGGAAGTACTGAATTTATTAAGCTACTGCTTTTCTTTTTTTTCTTTTTTTTCTTTTTTTTTTTTGGCCAGTCCTGCTCCTTGGACTCAGGGCCTGAGCACTGTCCCTGGCTTCTTCCTGCTCAAGGCTAGCACTCTGCCACTTGAGCCAAGCGCCGCTTCTGGCCGTTTTCTGTATATGTGGTGCTGGGTAATCGAACCCAGGGCCTCGTGAATCCGAGGCAGGCGCTCTTGCCACTAGGCCATATCCCCAGGCCTCTACTGCTTTTCTTAATGTCAGTGGAGATATTTACTGATAATCAGCTACCTACGCAGCATGTTCATGTCGTTCCTAAATGAGCTTTTATCTCTCTCCCCTCATCACGAATCAGATTCTTCTGAGGAGTTCCCAGTACATTATCCTTTCCCCTGTGTAATTACCTTAAGAAGCTCCAGCTGTTATTATTCTCAGAAGGTTTGCTCCCGGATATACAGCTGCCTACCCCCTTCGTAAGTGCAGGTCCTAAATGAGCTTTTTTCTCTGTTCCCTCACCACAATCCAGATTCTTTTGGGGAGTTACCAGGACAGTAACCATACTAGGAATTACTTAATTTATTAAGCTACTGCTTTTCTTAATCTCAGTGGAGATATTTACTGATAAACAGCTACGTACGCAGCATGTTCATGTCGTTCCTAAATGAGCTTTTATCTCTCTCCCCTCACCACAAATCAGATTCTTCTGAGGAGTTCCCAGTACATTATCCTTTCCCCCGTGTAATTACCTTAACAAGCTCCAGCTCTTTTTATTCTCAGAAGGTTTACTCCCTGATATACAGCTACCTACCCCCTTCGTAAGTGCAGGTCCTAAATGAGCTTTTTTCTCTGTTCCCTCACCACAATCCAGATTCTTTTGGGGAGTTACCAGTACAGTAACCATACCAGGAAGTACTTAATTTATTAAGCTACTGCTTTTCTTAATCTCAGTGGAGATATTTACTGATAAACAGCTACCTACGCAGCATGTTCATGTCGTTCCTAAATGAGCTTTTATCTCTCTCCCCTCACCTCCAAACAGATTCTTCTGAGGAGTTCCCAGTACATTATCCTTTCCCCTGTGTAATTACCTTAACAAGCTCCAGCTGTTTTTATTCTCAGAAGGTTTGCTCCCTGATATACAGCTGCCTATCACCTCCGTAAGGGCAGGTCCTAAGTGAGCTTTTTTCTCTTTTCCCTCACCACAATCCAGATTCTTTTGGGGAGTTACCAGTACAGTAACCGTACCAGGAAGTACTTAATTTATTATGCTGCTGCTTTTCTTAATCTCAGTGGAGATATTTACTGATAAATAGCTACCTACGCAGCATGTTAATGTCTTTCTTAAATGAACTTTTATTTCTCTGCTCTCACCACAAATCAGATTCTACTGAGGAGTTACCAGTACATTATCCTTTCCGCTGTGTAATTACCTTAACACCTCCAGCTGTTTTTGTTCTCAAAAGGGATACACCCTGATAAACAGCTGCCTACACCCTTCGTAAGTGCAGGTCCTAAATGAGCTTTTTTCTCTGTTCCCTCACCACAATACAGATTCTTTTGGGGAGCTACCAGTACAGTAACCATACTAGGTACTACATAATTTATTAAGCTACTGCTTTTGTTAATCTCAATGGAGATATTTACTGATAAACAGCTACTTATTCAGCATGTTCATGTCGTTCCTAAATGAGCATTCATCTCTCTCCCCTCACCACAAATCAGATTCTTCTAAGGAGTTCTCAGTACATTATCCTTTCCCCTGTGTAATTACATTAACAAGCACCAGCTGTTTTTATTATCAGAAGGTTTACTCCCTGATATACAGCTGCATACCCCCTTCGTAAGTGCAGGTCCTAAATGAGCTTTTTTCTCTGTTCCCTCACCACAATCCAGATTCTTTTGAGGAGTTACCAGGTCAGTAAACATACCAGGAAGTACTTAATTTATTAAGATACTTCTTTTCTTAATCTCAGTGGAGATATTGACTGATAAACAGCTACCTACGCAGCATGTTCATGTCGTTCCTAAAGGAGCTTTTATCTCTCTCCCCTCACCACAAATCAGATTCTTCTAAGGAGTTCCCAGTGCATTATCCTTTCTCATGTGTAATTACGTTAACAAGCTCCATCTGTTTTTATTCTATGAAGGTTTACTCCCTGATATACAGCTGCCTACCCTCCTTCGTAAGTGCAGGTCCTAAATGAGCTTTTTTCTCTGTTCCCATACCACAATCCAGATTCTTTTGGGGAGTTACTAGTACAGTAACCATACCAGGAAGTACTTAATTTATTAAGCTACTGCTTTTCTTAATCTCAGTGGAGATATTTACTGATAAACAGCTACGTATGCAGCATGTTCATGTCGTTTTTAATGAGCTTTTATCTCTCTCCCCTCACCACAAATCAGATTCTTCTGAGGAGTTCCCAGTACATTATCCTTTCCCCTGTGTAATTACCTTAACAAGCTCCAGCTGTTTTTATTCTCAGAAGGAATACTCCCTGATATACAGCTGCCTACCCCCTTCGGAAGAGCAGGTCCTAAATGAGCTTTTTTCTCTGTTCCCTCACCACAATCCAGGTTCTTTTGGGGAGTTACCAGTACAGTAACCATACCAGGAAGTACTTAATTTATTAAGCTACTGCTTTTCTTAATCTCAGAGGAGATATTTACTGATAAACTGCTACCTATGCAGCATGTTCATGTCGATCCTAAATGAGCTTTTATCTCTCTTCCCTCACCACAAATCAGATTCTTCTCAGTAGTTCCCAGTACATTATCCTTTGCGCTGTGTAATTACCTTAACACCTCCAGCTGTTTTTGTTCTCACAAGGGATACTCCCTGATATTCAGCTGCCTACCCCCTTCGTAAGAGCAGGTCCTAAATGAGCTTTTTTCTCTGTTCCCTCACCAAAATCCAGATTCTTTTGGGGAGTTACCAGTACAGTAACCATACCAGGAAGTACTTAATTTATTAAGCTACTGCTTTTCTTAATCTCAGAGGAGATATTTACTGATAAACTGCTACCTATGCAGCATGTTCATGTCGATCCTAAATGAGCTTTTATCTCTCTCCCCTCACCACTAATCAGATTCTTCTGAGGAGTTCCCAGTACATTATCCTTTCCCCTGTGTAATTACCTTTACAAGCTCCAGCTGTTTTTATTCTCAGAAGGTTTACTCCCTGATATACAGCTGCCTACCCCCTTCGTAAGTGCAGGTCCTAAATGAGCTTTTTCTCTGTTCCCTCACCACAATCCAGATTTTATTGGGAGTTACCAGTACAGTAACCATACCAGGAAGTACTTAATTTATTAACCTACTGCTTTTCTTAATCTCAGTGGAGATATTTACTGATAAACACCTAACTACGCAGCATGTTCATGTCGTTCCTAAATGAGCTTTTATCACTCTCCCCTCACAACAAATCAGATTCTTCTGAGGAGTTCCCAGTACATAATCCTTTCCCCTGTGTAATTACCTTAACAAGCTCCAGCTGTTTTTATTCTCAGAAGGTTTACTCCCTGATATACAGCAGCCTACCCCCTTTGTAAGTGCAGATCCTAAATGAGCTTTTTTCTCTGTTCCCTCACCACAATCCAGATTCTTTTGGGGAGTTACCAGTACTGTAACCATACCAGGAAGTACTTAATTTATTAAGCTACTGCTTTTCTTAATCTCAGTGCAGATATTTACTGATAAACAGCTACCTACGCAGCATGTTCATGTCGTTCCTAAATGAGCTTTTATCTCTCTCCCTTCACCACAAATCAGATTCTTCTGAGGAGTTCCCAGTACATTATCCTTTCCCCTGTGTAATTACCTTAACAAGCTACAGCTGTTTTTATTCTCAGAAGGTTTACTCCCTGATATACAGCTGCCTACCCCCTTCGTGAGTGCAGGTCCTAAATGAGCTTTTTTCTCTGTTCCCTCACCACAATCCAGATTCTTTTGGGGAGTTACCAGTAGAGTAACCATACCAGGAAGTACTTAATTTATTAAGCTACTGCTTTTCTTAATCTCAGTGGAGATATTTACTGATAAACAGCTACCTACGCCGCATGTCGTTCTTAAATGAGCTTTTATCTCTCTCCCCTCACCACGAATCAGATTCTTCTGAGGAGTTCCCAGTACATTATCCTTTCCCCTGTGTAATTACCTTTACAAGCTCCAGCTGTTTTTATTCTCAGAAGTTTTACTCCCTGATATACAGCTGCCTACCCCCTTCGTAAGTGCAGGTCCTAAATGAGCTTTTTTCTCTGTTCCCTCACCACAATCCGGATTTTTTGGGGAGTTACCAGTACAGTAACCATACCAGGAAGTACTTAATTAAGCTACTGCTTTTCTTAATCTCAGTGGAGATATTTACTGATAAACAGCTACCTAAGCAGCATGTTCATGTCGTTCCTAAATGAGCTTTCATCTCTCTCCCCTCACCACAAATCAGATTCTTCTGAGGAGTTCCCAGTACATCATCCTTTCCCCTGTGTAATTACCTTAACAAGCTCCAGCTGTTTTTATTCTCAGAAGGTTTACTCGCTGATATACAGCTGCCTACCCCCTTCGTAAGTGCAGGTCCTAAATGAGCTTTTTTCTCTGTTCCCTCACCTCAATCCAGATTCTTTTGGGGAGTTACCAGTACAGTAACCATACCAGGAAGTACTTAATTTATTAAGCTACTGCTTTTCTTTTTTTTCTTTTTTTTTTTTTTTTTTGGCCAGTCCTGTTCCTTGGACTCAGGGCCTGAGCACTGTCCCTGGCTTCTTCCCGCTCACGGCTAGCACTCTGCCACTTGAGCCAAGCGCCGCTTCTGGCCGTTTTCTGTATATGTGGTGCTGGGTAATCGAACCCAGGGTCTCGTGAATCCGAGGATGCGCTCTTGCCACTAGGCCATATCCCCAGGCCTCTACTGCTTTTCTTAATCTCAGTGGAGATATTTACTGATAAACAGCTACCTACGCAGCATGTTCATGTCGGTCCTAAATGAGCTTTTATCTCTCTCCCCTCACCCAAATCAATTTCTTCTGAGTTGTCCCCAGTACATTATCCTTTCCCCTGTGTAATTACCTTAACAAGCTCCAGCTGTTTTTATTCTCAGAATGGATACTCCCTGATATACAGCTGCCTACCCCTTTCGTAAGTGCAGGTCCTAAATGAGCTTTATTCTCTGTTCCCTCACCACAATCCAGATTCTTTTGGGGAGTTACCAGTACAGTAACCATACCAGGAAGTACTTAATTTATTAAGCTACTGCTTTTCTTAATCTCAGTGGAGATATTTACTGATAAACAGCTACCTATGCAGCATGTTCATGTCGTTCCTAAATGAGCTTTTATCTCTCTCCCCTCACCACAAATCAGATTCTTCTGAGGAGTTCCCAGTACATTATCCTTTCCCCTGTGTAATTACCTTAACAAGCTCCAGCTGTTTTTATTCTCAGAAGGTTTACTCCCTGATATACAACTGCATACCCCCTTCGTAAGTGCAGGTCCTAAATGAGCTTTTTTTCACTGTTCCCTCACCACAATCCAGATTCTTTTGGGGAGTTACCAGTACAGTAACCATACCAGGAATTACTTAATTTATTAAGCTACTGCTTTTCTTAATCTCAGTGGAGATAATTACGGATAAACAGCTACCTACGCAGCATGTTCATGTCGTTCCTAAATGAGCTTTTATCTCTCTCCCCTCACCACAAATCAGATTCTTCTGAGGAGTTCCCAGTACATTATCCTTTCCCCTGTGTAATCACCTTAACATGCTCCAGCTGTTTTTATTCTCAGAAGGTTTACTCCCTGATATACAGCTGCCTACCCTCTTCGTAAGTGCAGGTCCTAAATGAGCTTTTTTCTCTGTTCCCTCACCACAATCCAGATTTTTTTGGGGGATATTTGCTGATGAACAGCCACCTATGCAGCATGTTCATGTCGTTCCTAAATGAGCTTTTATCTCTCTCCACTCACCACAAATCAGATTCTTCTGAGGAGTTCCCAGTACATTATCCTTTCCCCTGTGTAATTACCTTAACAAGCTCCAGCTGTTTTTATTCTCAGAATGGATACTCCCTGATATACAGCTGCCTACCCCTTTCGTAAGTGCAGGTCCTAAATGAGCTTTATTCTCTGTTCCCTCACCACAATCCAGATTCTTTTGGGGAGTTACCAGTACAGTAACCATACCAGGAAGTACTTAATTTATTAAGCTACTGCTTTTCTTAATGTCAGTGGAGATATTTACTGATAAACAGCTACCTATGCAGTATGTTCATGTCGTTTATAAATGAGCTTTTACCTCTCTCCCCTCACCACAAATCAGATTCTTCTGAGGTGTTCCCAGTACATTATCCTTTGCCCTGTGTAATTACCTTGAGAAGCTCCAGCTGTTTTTATTCTCAGAAGGTTTACTCCCTGATATACAGCTGCCTACCCCCTTCCTAAGTTCAGGTCCCTAATGAGCTTTTTTCTCTGTTCCCACACCACAATCCAGATTCCTTTGGGGAGTTACCAGTAGAGTAACCATACCAGGAAGTACTTAATTTAATAAGCTACTGCTTTTCCTAATCTCAGTGGAGATATTTACTGATAAACAGCTACGTACGCAGCATGTTCATGTCGTTCCTAAATGAGCTTTTATCTCTCTCCCCTCACCACAAATCAGATTCTTCTGAGGAGTTCCCAGTACATTATCCTTTCCACTGTGTAATTACCTTAACAAGCTCCAGCTGTTTTTATTCTCAGAAGGTTTACTCCCTGATATACAGTTGCCTACCCCCTTCGTAAGTGCAGGTCCTAAATGAGCATTTTTCTCTGTTCCCTCACCACAATCCAGATTCTTTTGGGGAGTTACCAGTACAGTAACCATACCAGGAAGTACTTAATTTATTAAGCTACTGCTTTTCTTAATCTCAGTGGAGATATTTACTGATAAACAGCTACCTACACAGCATGTTCCAGTCGTACCTAAATGAGCTTTTATCTCTCTCCCCTCACCACAAATCAGATACTTCTGAGGAGTTCCCAGTACATTATCCTTTCCCCTGTGTAATTACCTTAACAAGCTCCAGCTGTTTTTATTCTCAGAAGGTTTACTCGCTGATATACAGCTGCCTACCCCCTTCGTAAGTGCAGGTCCTAAATGAGCTTTTTTCTCTGTTCCCTCACCACAATCCAGATTCTTTTGGGGAGTTCCCAGTACAGTAACCATACCAAGAAGTACTTAATTTATTAAGCTACTGCTTTTCTTAATCTCAGTGGAGATATTTACTGATAAACAGCTACCTATGCAGCATGTTCATGTCGTTCATAAATGAGCTTTTACGTCTCTCCCCTCACCACAAATCAGATTCTTCTGAGGAGTTCCCAGTACGTTATCCTTTCCCCTGTGTAATTACCTTAACAATCTCCAGCTGTTTTTATTCTCAGAAGGTTTACTCACTGATATACAGCTGCCTACGCCCTTCGTAAGTGCAGGTCCTAAATGAGCTTTTTTCTCTGTTCCCTCACCACAATCCTGATTCTTTTGGGGAGTTACCAGTACAGTAACCATACCAGGAAGTACTTAATTTATTAAGCTACTCCTTTTCTTAATCTCAGTGGAGATATTTACTGATAAACAGCTACCTACGGTGCATGTTCATGTCGTTCCTAAATGAGCTTTTATCTCTCTCCCCTCACCACAAATCAGATTCTTCTGAAGAGTTCCCAGTACATTATCCTTTCCCCTGTGTAATTACCATAACAAGCTCCAGCTGTTTTTATTCTCAGAAGGGATACTCCCTGATATACAGCTGCCTACCCCCTTCGTAAGTGCATGTCCTACATGAGCTTTTTTCTCTGTTACCTCACCACAATCCAGATTCTTTTGGGGAGTTACCAGTACAGTAACCATACCAAGAAGTACTTAATTTATTAAGCTACTGCTGTTCTTAATGTCAGTGGAGATATTTACTGATAAACACCTACCTATGCAGTATGTTCATGTCGTTCATAAATGAGCTTTTACCTCTCTCCCCTCACCACAAATCAGATTCTTCTGAGGTGTTCCCAGTACATTATCCTTTGCCCTGTGTAATTACCTTGAGAAGCTCCAGCTGTTTTTATTCTCACAAGGTTTACTCCCTGATATACAGCTTCCTACGCCCTTCGTAAGTGCAGGTCCTAAATGAGCTTTTTTATCTGTTCCCTCACCTCAATCCAGATTCTTTTGGGGAGTTACCAGTACAGTAACCATACCAGGAAGTACTTAATTTATTAAGCTACTGCTTTTCTTTTTTTTCTTTTTTTTCTTTTTTTTTTTGGCCAGTCCTGTTCCTTGGACTCAGGGCTTGAGCACTGTCCCTGGCTTCTTCCTGCTCAAGGCTAGCACTCTGCCACTTGAGCCAAGCGCCGCTTCTGGCCGTTTTCTGTATATGTGGTGCTGGGTAATCGAACCCAGGGCCTCGTGAATCCGAGGCAGGCGCTCTTGCCACTAGGCCATATCCCCAGGCCTCTACTGCTTTTCTTAATGTCAGTGGAGATATTTACTGATAATCAGCTACCTACGCAGCATGTTCATGTCGTTCCTAAATGAGCTTTTATCTCTCTCCCCTCATCACGAATCAGATTCTTCTGAGGAGTTCCCAGTACATTATCCTTTCCCCTGTGTAATTACCTTAACAAGCTCCAGCTGTTATTATTCTCAGAAGGTTTGCTCCCGGATATACAGCTGCCTACCCCCTTCGTAAGTGCAGGTCCTAAATGAGCTTTTTTCTCTGTTCCCTCACCACAATCCAGATTCTTTTGGGGAGTTACCAGGACAGTAACCATACTAGGAATTACTTAATTTATTAAGCTACTGCTTTTCTTAATCTCAGTGGAGATATTTACTGATAAACAGCTACGTACGCAGCATGTTCATGTCGTTCCTTAATGAGCTTTTATCTCTCTCCCCTCACCACAAATCAGATTCTTCTGAGGAGTTCCCAGTACATTATCCTTTCCCCCGTGTAATTACCTTAACAAGCTCCAGCTCTTTTTATTCTCAGAAGGTTTACTCCCTGATATACAGCTACCTACCCCCTTCGTAAGTGCAGGTCCTAAATGAGCTTTTTTCTCTGTTCCCTCACCACAATCCAGATTCTTTTGGGGAGTTACCAGTACAGTAACCATACCAGGAAGTACTTAATTTATTAAGCTACTCCTTTTCTTAATCTCAGTGGAGATATTTACTGATAAACAGCTACCTACGCAGCATGTTCATGTCGTTCCTAAATGAGCTTTTATCTCTCTCCCCTCACCACCAAACAGATTCTTCTGAGGAGTTCCCAGTACATTATCCTTTCCCCTGTGTAATTACCTTAACAAGCTCCAGCTGTTTTTATTCTCAGAAGGTTTACTCCCTGATATACAGCTGCCTACCCCCTTCGTAAGTGCAGGTCCTAAATGAGCTTTTTTCTCTGTTCCCTCACCACAATCCAGATTCTTTTGGGGAGTTACCAGTACAGTAACCATACCAGGAAGTACTTAATTTATTAAGCTACTGCTTTTCTTAATCTCATTGTAGATATTTACTGATAAACAGCTACCTACGCAGCATGTTCATGTCGTTCCTAAATGAGCTTTTATCTCTCTCCCCTCACCACAAATCAGATTCTTCTGAGGAGTTCCCAGTACATTATCCTTTCCCCTGTGTAATTACCTTGACAAGTTCCAGCTGTTTTTATTCTCAGAAGGTTTACTCCCTGATCTACAGCTGCCTACCCCCTTCGTAAGTGCAGGTCCTAAATGAGCTTTTTTCTCTGTTCCCTCACCACAATCCAGATTCTTTTGGGGAGTTACCAGTACAGTAACCATACCAGGAAGTACTTAATTTATTAAGCTACTGCTTTTCTTAATCTCAGTGGAGATATTTACCTATAAACAGCTACCTACGCAGCATGTTCATGTCGTTCCTAAATGAGCTTTTGTCTCTCTCCCCTCACCACAAATCAGATTCTTCTGAGGAGTTCCCGGTACATTATCCTTTCCCCTGTGTAATTACCTTAACAAGCTCCAGCTGTTTTTATTCTCAGAAGGTTTACTCCCTGGTTACAGCTGCCTACCCCCTTCGTAAGTGCAGGTCCTAAATGTGCTTTTTTCTCTGTCCCCTCACCACAATCCAGATTCTTTTGGGAAGTTACCTGTACAGTAACCATCCCAGGAAGTACTTAATTTATTAAGCTACTGCTTTTCTTAATCTCAGTGGAGATATTTACTGATAAACAGCTACCTACGCAGCATGTTCATGTCGTTCCTAAATGAGCTTTTATCTCTCTCCCCTCACCACAAATCAGATTCTTCTGAGGAGTTCCCGGTACATGTTCCTTTCCCTTGTGTAATTACATTAACAAGCTCCAGCTGTTTTTATTCTCAGAAGGTTTACTCCCTGATATACAGCTGCCTACCCACTTCGTAAGTGCAGGTCCTAAATGAGCTTTTTTTCTCTGTTCACTCACCACAATACAGATTCTTTTGGGCAGTTACCAGTATAGTAACGATACCAGGAAGTACTTAATTTATTAAGCTACTGCTTTTCTTAATCTCAGTGGAGATGTTTACTGATAAACAGCTACGTACGCAGCATGTTCATGTCGTTCCTAAATGAGCTTTTATCTCTCTCCCCTCACCACAAATCAGATTCTTCTGAGGAGTTCCCAGTACATTATCCTTTCCACTGTGTAATTACCTTAACAAGCTCCAGCTGTTTTTATTCTCAGAAGGTTTACTCCCTGATATACAGTTGCCTACCCCCTTCGTAAGAGCAGGTCCTAAATGAGCTTTTTTCTCTGTTCCCTCACCACAATCCAGATTCTTTTGGGGAGTTACCAGTACAGTAACCATACCAGGAAGTACTTAATTTATTAAGCTACTGCTTTTCTTTTTTTTCTTTTTTTTTTTTTTTTGGCCAGTCCTGTTCCTTGGACTCAGGGCCTGAGCACTGTCCCTGGCTTCTTCCCGCTCAAGGCTAGCACTCTGCCACTTGAGCCAAGCGCCGCTTCTGGCCGTTTTCTGTATATGTGGTGCTGGGTAATCGAACCCAGGGTCTCGTGAATCCGAGGCAGGCACTCTTGCCACTAGGCCATATCCCCAGGCGTCTACTGCTTTTCTTAATCTCAGTGGAGATATTTACTGATAAACAGCTACCTACACAGCATGTTCAAGTCGTTCCTAAATGAGCTTTTATCTCTCTCCCCTCACCACAAATCAGATACTTCTGAGGAGTTCCCAGTACATTATCCTTTCCCCTGTGTAATTACCTTAACAAGCTCCAGCTGTTTTTATTCTCAGAAGGTTTACTCGCTGATATACAGCTGCCTACCCCCTTCGTAAGTGCAGGTCCTAAATGAGCTTTTTTCTCTGTTCCCTCACCACAATCCAGATTCTTTTGGGGAGTTCCCAGTACAGTAACCATACCAAGAAGTACTTAATTTATTAAGCTACTGCTTTTCTTAATCTCAGTGGAGATATTTACTGAAAAACAGCTACCTATGCAGCATGTTCATGTCGTTCATAAATGAGCTTTTACGTCTCTCCCCTCACCACAAATCAGATCTCTGAGGAGTTCCCAGTACGTTATCCTTTCCCCTGTGTAATTACCTTAACAATCTCCAGCTGTTTTTATTCTCAGAAGGTTTACTCACTGTTATACAGCTGCCTACGCCCTTCGTAAGTGCAGGTCCTAAATGAGCTTTTTTTCTCTGTTCCCTCACCACAATCCAGATTCTTCTGGGGAGTTACCAGTACAGTAACCATACCAGGAAGTACTTAATTTATTAAGCTACTGTTTTCTTAATCTCAGTGGAGATATTTACTGATAAACAGCTACGTATGCAGCATGTTTATGTCGTTCCTAAATGAGCTTTTATCTCTCTCCCCTCACCACAAATCAGATTCTTCTGAGGAGTTCCCAGTACTTTATCCTTTCCCTGTGTAATAATCTTAACAAGCTCCAGCTGTTTTTATCTCAGAAGGTTTAGTCCCTGATATACTGCTGCCTAACCCCTTCGTAAGTGCAGGTCCTAAATGAGCTTTTTTCTCTGTTCCCTCACCACAATCCAGATCTTTTGGGGAGTTACCAGTACAGTATCCATAGCAGGAGTACTTAATTTATTAAGCTACTGCTTTTCTCAATCTCAGTGTTGATATTTAACTGATAAACAGCTACGTATGCAGCATGTTCATGTCGTTCCTAAATGACTTTTATCTCTCTCCCTCACCACAAATCAGATTCTTCTGAGGAGTTCCCAGTACATTATCCTTTCCCCTGTGTAATTACCTTAACAAGCTCCAGCTGTTTTTATTCTCAGAAGGTTTACTCCCTGATATACAGCTGCCTACCCCCCTTCGTAAGTGCAGGTCCTAAATGAGCTTTTTTCTCTGTTCCCTCACCACAATCCTGATTCTTTTGGGGAGTTACCAGTACAGTAACCATGCCAGAAAGTACTTTAATTTATTAAGCTACTGCTTTTCTTAATCTCAGTGGAGATATTTACTGATAAACAGCTACCTACGCAGCATGTTCATGTCGTTCCTAAATGAGCTTTTATCTCTCTCCCCTCACCACAAATCAGATTCTTCTGAGGAGTTCCCAGTACATGATCTTTCCCCTGAGTATTTACCTTAACAAGCTCCAGCTGTTTTTATTCTCAGAAGGTTTACTCCCTGATATACAGCTGCCTACCCCCTTCGTAAGTGCAGGTCCTAAATGAGCTTTTCTCTCTGTTCCCTCACCAAAATCCAGATCTTTTGGGGAGTTACCAGTACAGTAACCATACAAGGAAGTACTTAATTTATTTAAGCTACTGCTTTAATTAATCTCATTGCAGATATTTACTAATAAACAGCTACGTGAACAGCATGTTCAATGTCGTTCCTAAATGAGCTTTTATCTCTTTCCCCTCACCACAAATCAGATTCTTTAGAGGAGTTCCCAGTACATTATCCTTTCCCCTGTTGTAATTACCTTAACAAGCTCCAGCTGTTTTTATTCTCAGATGGTTTCCTCACTGATATACAGCTGCATACCCCCTTTGTAAGTGCAGGTCCTAAATGAGCTTTTTTCTCTGTTCCCTCACCACAATCCAGATTCTTCTAGGGAGTTACCAGTACAGTAACCATACCAGGAAGTACTTAATTTATTAAGCTACTGCTTTTCTTTATCTCAGTGGAGATATTTACTGATAAACAGCTACCTACGCAGCATGTTCATGTCGTTCCTAAATAAGCTTTTATGTCTCTCTCCTCACCACAAATCAGATTCTTCTGAGGAGTTCCCAGTACATTATCGTTTCCCCTGTGTAATTACCTTAACAAGCTCCAGCCGTTTTTATTCTCAGAAGGTTGACAACCTGATATACAGATGCCTACCCCCTTCGTAAGTGCAGGTCCTAAATGAGCTTTTTTCTCTGTTCCCTCACCACAATCCAAATTCTTTTGGGGAGTTACCAGGTACAGTAACCATACCAGGAAGTACTTAATTTATTAAGCTACTGCTTTTCTTAATCTCAGTGGAGATATTTACTGATAGACAGCTACCTACGCAGCATGTTCATGTCGTTCCTAATGAGCTTTATCTCTCTCCCCTCACAACAAATCAGATTCTTCTGAGGAGTTCCAGTACATTATCCTTTCCCCTGTGTAATTACCTTAACAAGCTCCAGCTGTTTTTTATTCTCAGAAGGTTTACTCCCTGATATACAGCTGCCTACCCCCTTCGTAAGTGCAGGTCCTAAATAAGCTTTTTTCTCTGTTCCCTCACCACAATCCAGATTCATTTGGGGAGTTACCAGTACAGTAACCATACCAGGAAGTACTTAATTTATTAAGCTACTGCTTTTCTTAATGTCAGTGGAGATATTTACTGATAAACAGCTACCTATGCAGTATGTTCATGTCGTTCATAAATGAGCTTTTACCTCTCCCCTCACCACAAATCAGATTCTTCTGAGGTGTTCCCAGTACATTATCCTTTGCCCTGTGTAATTACCTTGAGAAGCTCCAGCTGTTTTTATTCTCAGAAGGTTTACTCCCTGATATACAGCTGCCTACCCCCTTCCTAAGTTCAGGTCCCTAATGAGCTTTTTTCTCTGTTCCCACACCACAATCCAGATTCCTTTGGGAGTTACCAGTAGAGTAACCATACCAGAAGTACTTAATTTAATAAGCTACTGCTTTTCCTAATCTCAGTGGAGATATTTACTGATAAACAGCTACGTACGCAGCATGTTCATGTCGTTCCTAAATGAGCTTTTATCTCTCTCCCCTCACCACAAATCAGATTCTTCTGAGGAGTTCCCAGTACATTATCCTTTCCACTGTGTAATTACCTTAACAAGCTCCAGCTGTTTTTATTCTCAGAAGGTTTACTCCCTGATATACAGTTGCCTACCCCTTCGTAAGTGCAGGTCCTAAATGAGCATTTTTTCTCTGTTCCCTCACCACAATCCAGATTATTTTGGGGGAGTTACCAGTACAGTAACCATACCAGGAAGTACTTAATTTATTAAGCTACTGCTTTTCTTAATCTCAGTGGAGATATTTACTGATAAACAGCTACCTACACAGCTATGTTCAAGTCGTTCCTAAATGAGCTATTATCTCTCTCCCTCACCACAAATCAGATACTTCTGAGGAGTTCCCAGTACATTATCCTTTCCCCTGTGTAATTACCTTAACAAGCTCCAGCTGTTTTTATTCTCAGAAGGTTTACTCGCTGATATACAGCTGCCTACCCCTTCGTAAGTGCAGGTCCTAAATGAGCTTTTTTCTCTGTTCCCTCACCACAATCCAGATTCTTTTGGGGAGTTCCCAGTACAGTAACCATACCAAGAAGTACTTAATTTATTAAGCTACTGCTTTTCTTAATCTCAGTGGAGATATTTACTGATAAACAGCTACCTATGCAGCATGTTCATGTCGTTCATAAATGAGCTTTTACGTCTCTCCCCTCACCACAAATTCAGATTCTTCTGAGGAGTTCCCAGTACGTTATCCTTTCCCCTGTGTAATTACCTTAACAATCTCCAGCTGTTTTTATTCTCAGAAGGTTTACTCACTGATATACAGCTGCCTACGCCCTTCGTAAGTGCAGGTCCTAAATGAGCTTTTTTCTCTGTTCCCTCACCACAATCCTGATTCTTTTGGGGAGTTACCAGTACAGTAACCATACCAGGAAGTACTTAATTTATTAAGCTACTCCTTTTCTTAATCTCATTGGAGGATATTTACTGATAAACAGCTACCTACGGTGCATGTTCATGTCGTTCCTAAATGAGCTTTTATCTCTCTCCCCTCACCACAAATCAGATTCTTCTGAAGAGTTCCCAGTACATTATCCTTTCCCCTGTGTAATTACCGTAACAAGCTCCAGCTGTTTTTATTCTCAGAAGGGATACTCCCTGATATACAGCTGCCTACCCCCTTCGTAAGTGCATGTCCTACATGAGCTTTTTCTCTGTACCTCACCACAATCCAGATTCTTTTGGGGAGTTACCAGTACAGTAACCATACCAAGAAGTACTTAATTTATTAAGCTACTGCTTTTCTTAATGTCAGTGGAGATATTTTACTGATAAACACCTACCTATGCAGTATGTTCATGTCGTTCATAAATGAGCTTTTACCTCTCTCCCCTCACCACAAATCAGATTCTTCTGAGGTGGGTCCCAGTACATTATCCTTTCCCCTGTGTAATTACCTTCACAAGCTCCAGCTGTTTTTTATCTCAGAAGGTTTACTCCCTGATATACAGCTTCCTACGCCCTTCGTAAGTGCAGGTCCTAAATGAGCTTTTTTCTCTGTTCCCTCACCTCAATCCAGATTCTTTTGGGGAGTTACCAGTACAGTAACCATACCAGGAAGTACTGAATTTATTAAGCTACTGCTTTTCTTTTTTTTCTTTTTTTTCTTTTTTTTTTTTGGCCAGTCCTGCTCCTTGGACTCAGGGCCTGAGCACTGTCCCTGGCTTCTTCCTGCTCAAGGCTAGCACTCTGCCACTTGAGCCAAGCGCCGCTTCTGCCGTTTTCTGTATATGTGGTGCTGGGTAATCGAACCCAGGGCCTCGTGAATCGAGGCAGGCGCTCTTGCCACTAGGCCATATCCCCAGGCCTCTACTGCTTTTCTTATGTCAGTGGAGATATTTACTGGATAATCAGCTACCTACGCAGCATGTTCATGTCGTTCCTAAATGAGCTTTTATCTCTCTCCCCTCATCACGAATCAGATTCTTCTGAGGAGTTCCAGTACATTATCCTTTCCCCTGTGTAATTACCTTAAGAAGCTCCAGCTGTTATTATTCTCAGAAGGTTTGCTCCCGGATATACAGCTGCCTACCCCCTTCGTAAGTGCAGGTCCTAAATGAGCTTTTTTCTCTGTTCCCTCACCACAATCCAGATTCTTTTGGGGAGTTACCAGGACAGTAACCATACTAGGAATTACTTAATTA
This sequence comes from Perognathus longimembris pacificus, assembly GCF_023159225.1. Classification (NCBI taxonomy): domain Eukaryota; kingdom Metazoa; phylum Chordata; class Mammalia; order Rodentia; family Heteromyidae; genus Perognathus; species Perognathus longimembris. The sequence goes on along the minus strand of NW_025957399.1, from coordinate 4,514 downwards.
TTAAGCTACTGCTTTTCTTAATCTCAGTGGAGATATTTACTGATAAACAGCTACGTACGCAGCATGTTCATGTCGTTCCTAAATGAGCTTTTATCTCTCTCCCCTCACCACAAATCAGATTCTTCTGAGGAGTTCCCAGTACATTATCCTTTCCCCCGTGTAATTACCTTAACAAGCTCCAGCTCTTTTTATTCTCAGATGGTTTACCCCTGATATACAGCTACCTACCCCCTCGTAAGTGCAGGTCCTAAATGAGCTTTTTTCTCTGTTCCCTCACCACAATCCAGATTCTTTTGGGGAGTTACAGTACAGTAACCATACCAGGAAGTACTTAATTTATTAAGCTATGCTTTTCTTAATCTCAGTGGAGATATTTACTGATAAACAGCTACGTACGCAGCATGTTCATGTCGTTCCTAAATGAGCTTTTATCTCTCTCCCCTCACCTCCAACAGATTCTTCTGAGGAGTTCCCAGTACATTATCCTTTCCCCTGTGTAATACCTTAACAAGCTCCAGCTGTTTTTATTCTCAGAAGGTTTGCTCCCTGATACAGCTGCCTATCACCTCCGTAAGGGCAGGTCCTAAGTGAGCTTTTTTCTCTTTTCCCTCACCACAATCCAGATTCTTTTTGGGGAGTTACCAGTACAGTAACCGTACCAGGAAGTACTTAATTTATTATGCTGCTGCTTTCTTAATCTCAGTGGAGATATTTACTGATAAATAGCTACCTACGCAGCATGTTAATGTCTTTCTTAAATGAACTTTTATTTCTCTGCTCTCACCACAAATCAGATTCTACTGAGGAGTTACCAGTACATTATCCTTTCCGCTGTGTAATTACCTTAACACCTCCAGCTGTTTTTGTTCTCAAAAGGGGATACACCCTGATAAACAGCTGCCTACACCCTTCGTAAGTGCAGGTCCTAAATGAGCTTTTTTCTCTGTTCCCTCCACCACAATACAGATTCTTTTGGGGAGCTACCAGTACAGTAACCATACTAGGTACTACATAATTTATTAAGCTACTGCTTTTGTTAATCTCAATGGAGATATTTAACTGATAAACAGCTACTTATGCAGCATGTTCATGTCGTTCCTAAATGAGCATTCATCTCTCTCCCCTCACCACAAATCAGATTCTTCTAAGGAGTTCTCAGTACATTATCCTTTCCCCTGTGTAATTACATTAACAAGCACCAGCTGTTTTTATTATCAGAAGGTTTACTCCCTGATATACAGCTGCATACCCCCTTCGTAAGTGCAGGTCCTAAATGAGCTTTTTTCTCTGTTCCCTCACCACAATCCAGATTCTTTTGAGGAGTTACCAGGTCAGTAAACATACCAGGAAGTACTTAATTTATTAAGATACTTCTTTTCTTATCTCAGTGGAGATATTGACTGATAAACAGCTACCTACGCAGCATGTTCATGTCGTTCCTAAAGGAGCTTTTATCTCTCTCCCCTCACCACAAATCAGATCTTCTAAGGAGTTCCCAGTGCATTATCCTTTCTCATGTGTAATTACGTTAACAAGCTCCATCTGTTTTTATTCTATGAAGGTTTTACTCCCTGATATACAGCTGCCTACCCTCCTTCGTAAGTGCGGTCCTAAATGAGCTTTTTTCTCTGTTCCCATACCACAATCCAGATTCTTTTGGGGAGTTACTAGTACAGTAACCATACCAGGAAGTACTTAATTTTATTAAGCTACTGCTTTTCTTAATCTCATGGAGATATTTACTGATAACAGCTACGGATGCAGCATGTTCATGTCGTTTTTAATGAGCTTTTATCTCTCTCCCCTCACCACAAATCAGATTCTTCTGAGGAGTTCCAGTACATTATCCTTTCCCCTGTGTAATTACCTAACAAGCTCCAGCTGTTTTTATTCTCAGAAGGAATACTCCCTGTATACAGCTGCCTACCCCTTCGGAAGAGCAGGTCCTAATTGAGCTTTTTTTCTCTGTTCCCTCACCACAATCCAGGTTCTTTTGGGGAGTTACCAGTACAGTAACCATACCAGGAAGTACTTAATTTATTAAGCTACTGCTTTTCTTAATCTCAGAGGAGATATTTACTGATAAACTGCTACCTATGCAGCATGTTCATGTCGATCCTAAATGAGCTTTTATCTCTCTTCCCTCACCACAAATCAGATTCTTCTCAGTAGTTCCCAGTACATTATCCTTTGCGCTGTGTAATTACCTTAACACCTCAGCTGTTTTTGTTCTCACAAGGGATACTCCCTGATATTCAGCTGCCTACCCCCTTCGTAAGAGCAGGTCCTAAATGAGCTTTTTTCTCTGTTCCCTCACCAAAATCCAGATTCTTTTGGGGAGTTACCAGTACAGTAACCTATACCAGGAAGTACTTAATTTATTAAGCTACTGCTTTTCTTAATCTCAGAGGAGATATTTACTGATAAACTGCTACCTATGCAGCATGTTTCATGTCGATCCTAAATGAGCTTTTATCTCTCTCCCCTCACCACTAATCAGATTCTTCTGAGGAGTTCCCAGTACATTATCCTTTCCCCTGTGTAATTACCTTTACAAGCTCCAGCTGTTTTTATTCTCAGAAGGTTTACTCCCTGATATACAGCTGCCTACCCCCTTCGTAAGTGCAGGTCCCTAAATGAGCTTTTTCTCTGTTCCCTCACCACAATCCAGATTTTATTGGAGTTACCAGTACAAGTAACCATACCAGGAAGTACTTAATTTATTAACCTACTGCTTTTCTTAATCTCAGTGGAGATATTTACTGATAAACACCTAACTACGCAGCATGTTCATGTCGTTCCTAAATGAGCTTTTATCACTCTCCCCTCACAACAAATCAGATTCTTCGAGGAGTTCCCAGTACATAATCCTTTCCCTGTGTAATTACCTTAACAAGCTCCAGCTGTTTTTATTCTCAGAAGGTTTACTCCCTGATATACAGCAGCCTACCCCCTTTGTAAGTGCAGATCCTAAATGAGCTTTTTTCTCTGTTCCCTCACCACAATCCAGATTCTTTTGGGGAGTTACCAGTACTGTAAACCATACCAGGAAGTACTTTATTTATTAAGCTACTGCTTTTCTTAATCTCAGTGCAGATATTTACTGATAAACAGCTACCTACGCAGCATGTTCATGTCGTTCCTAAATGAGCTTTTATCTCTCTCCCTTCACCACAAATCAGATTCTTCTGAGGAGTTCCCAGTACATTATCCTTTCCCCTGTGTAATTACCTTAACAAGCTACAGCTGTTTTTTATTCTCAGAAGGTTTACTCCCTGATATACAGCTGCCTACCCCCCTTCGTGAGTGCAGGTCCTAAATGAGCTTTTTTCTCTGTTCCCTCACCACAATCCAGATCTTTTGGGAGTTTACCAGTAGAGTAACCATACCAGGAAGTACTTAATTTATTAAGCTACTTGCTTTTCTTAATCTCAGTGGAGATATTTACTGAAAAACAGACTACCTACGCCGCATGTCGTTCTTAAATGAGCTTTTATCTCTCTCCCCTCACCACGAATCAGATTCTTCTGAGGAGTTCCCAGTACATTATCCTTTCCCCTGTGTAATTACCTTTACAAGCTCCAGCTGTTTTTATTCTCAGGAAGTTTTACTCCCTGATATACAGCTGCCTACCCCTTCGTAAGTGCAGGTCCTAAATGAGCTTTTTTCTCTGTTCCCTCACCCACAATCCGGATTTTTTGGGGAGTTACCAGTACAGTAACCATACCAGGAAGTACTTAATTAAGCTACTGCTTTTCTTAATCTCAGTGGAGATATTTACTGATAAACAGCTACCTAAGCAGCATGTTCATGTCGTTCCTAAATGAGCTTTCATCTCTCTCCCCTCACCACAAATCAGATTCTTCTGAGGAGTTCCCAGTACATCATCCTTTCCCCTGTGTAATTACCTTAACAAGCTCCAGCTGTTTTTATTCTCAGAAGGATTACTTACTGATATACAGCTGCCTACCCCCTTCGTAGTGCAGGTCCCAAATGAGCTTTTTCTCTGTTCCCTCACCACAATCCAGATTCTTTTGGGGAGTTACCAGTACAGTAACCATACCAGGAAGTACTTAATTTATTAAGCTACTGCTTTTCTTAATCTCAGTGGAGAATATTTACTGATAAACAGCTACCTACGCAGCATGTTCATGTCGTTCTTAAATGAGCTTTTATCTCTCTCCCCTCACGACAAATCAGATTCTTCTGAGGAGTTCCCAGTACACTATCCTTTCCCCTGTGTAATTACCTTTACAAGCTCCAGCTGTTTTTATTCTCAGAAGGTTTACTCCCTGATATACAGCTGCCTACCCCCTCGTAAGTGCAGGTCCTAAATGAGCTTTTTCTCTGTTCCCCACCACAATCCAGATTTTTTTGGGAGTTACCAGTACAGTAACCATACCAGGAAGTACTTAATTTTTAACCTACTGCCTTTTCTTAATCTCAGTGGAGATATTTACTGATAAACCACCTAACTACGCAGCATGTTCATGTCGTCCTAAATGAGCTTTATC
>NW_025957398.1:0-61144 GCF_023159225.1 Perognathus longimembris pacificus | reverse complement strand
AAGACTGGCATTGACAAGTTGACTGCCAGGGTGACAGAAAGAACACTGTGCCCTGTGTCATCTCCTAAGGATGTTCTACTCTGGATATCTCTATGCTCCAGATGACACCCTGATGAGGCCATCTGGCAGTGCCTTCAAAGAACACAGATGACCTGTTGATATTAGGAAGAGTTAGAGACAATCTAAGTCCCTGAAATAGACAGTAGGAAACAACAAAACCAAGAGACAAGTGTAATGACAGAATGCCTACCGAGACAAAACCTGACCCACGAGGTCCCAAAAGAAGGGATGACATCTTGCCTCTTTTTTCTAGCAGGGGTGTAAACTTGTGTCCAAGTCACCATGTCACCAACCCAGCACTCACTGACCATTTTAGGTCAGTGCATGAAACACAAACCAAACACCACTAGAGGATTTGTCAAAAGACTTATGCAAAAGTTGACGCTGGGAAATCTCTGGGTCACGGGGTCCCCATCACAGTCTTGGAGGGAGTTCCCTAAATTCCCAAAGCCAGCCTAAAATAAAGTGACTCTAGTAAGATTTTTCTCTCCTCTTCTAAGGGAAATGATTTATATGGGATATCTCAAGGTCGGTAAAGTTGGTCATTTACATGAAACGGTAGGAAATATGTCTGTGACTACTAAAAGTCAGGGACAGAGGAAATACAACACAAAGTGACTTTATATATTGTAAAATTCAATTTGTACAAGTTACAAAAAAGTCACATATTTTTTCTTCAAATAGTGGTGTGTAAAATATTCTCGACAAGTGCAGGGAACCACAAGACAGGCACATCAATTAAAATTTACATGGAACTCTATTTCTTTGTCTTGTATGATGGGTAATGGACACCCAATAGCGTTTACACCAATGTTGGGATAAGGAAATGCCAACTGTGACACATTTCATGTCCTCTGCTTTTCCCTCCAGCCCTCCCCATTTGCGTCATTTTGCAATAGTACAATTGCAGCCAGTGATACTCTTAGAGTCCATTATCAGGGATGGAACCATATGTGGTTGACATGTACAAATGGGGGGAGAAGCTGTATCTCCTCTTTTCTGTCTAAAGGAAAACTCCATTATGATTTCTGGTGTTAATTTTTCCTATAGTGAACTGGTTTGATGGGGAAGACATAATAACCCTCTCGTTCACTCCATCTTGAGTATTGCAAAGTAAAATCTAAGTAACAGTATGACAAGGCACTGGTTTTGTTTGTTCCAATGATGTTGGAATGAAAGCACTACTAAATGGATACTTCAAAGGAGATGAATGTGTTCTGTTGTAGACATTTAGTTTGGGCTCCTAAAAATTTCTTTCTCAACAACCACTTGAGAGCTATGAAGACAGCATACTTAAAATCATCCCTAGGTACAGAGGAGTCCTGAATCTCTCCTTCCTTTACAAGGGGACCTATATGTGCAGTGGGAAAAGATGTTGATTTTAGGAAACAATTTGGAGATCATAATAGATAGTTCATGGTTGAAAAATATTGAGCTAAAATGAAAAATGAAATCTCAAGGGAAGGGTTCCTTGAATCATTTACACAGTCTCCAAACATAATTGTACACACCTTGGGTACTGGTGATCCCCTTGCAGTGTTGTGGTTGGGAAGTACGTAATTCATTATATTACTGGAACCATTCAATAAATATTAGCTTGGCTAAATTCATCTTGGTCAGACAAACATGTATATACAGTTGCCCCACAAATTAGTGAAAGAAAAGAGTAAATAATTTGATTCTTGTATAAACACTAGTAAAGGGACAGGTTATGCAGAATTCAAGGGCAAAAGGATAAAAGTACAAATGCCTCCAAAAGCAAAATTTACACAAACATTTGTGTAAACCAATTCTACAATTTCTCACGGGGAAAGAGACAAAGGAGTTGGAAGGGGGGGGGTGATGGAGGAGGAAAATGATGAACGACATATATACTTACTGACTCACTTATGTACCTCTAATCTTTCGGTCCATCACTCTGACAATAAAGGAAAAAATAAAATAAACAAGAACAAAAGAGGAAGTAGTGTGGCATGAAGTAGGTTATGGTCGTAATCTGAATCCGTTACAAATAATGCCATTGTAGACATGAACGGATTAGGTTCAAACAGTCAATCAGAGAAACTGAACAGGGACTTGATGAGCATCACCCAACCCCCAAGCTTATGCAGCTGTATGGGAAGAGCTGAGAAAATTAAAAAAGATCTCAACCCACTGGGCTAGATAAAAGGAAGACTAAGATGGCTCAGACACTGAGGAAAAATTATGTAATGAGCCTAGAAAAGACAGATTGACCCATGTGGAGAAAATTTTGGAATCACAATATCATCCAAAACAGCAATCTCCTGTAAAGGGAGAGACTTGTGGGCTCTGCCCAGAATCCTGGCGGTCTTTGATCCTTTCCCACCACAACCTCCGCCTGATAGAGTCTCACAGCTAGTACCGTCTCAGCGTGTGCTGGTAAAGGCTCCTGGCCCTCCTAGCCGTAACTGTGGCACACTTCCTTGGCTCAGGCTGCTCAAGAAGGGAGGACATTCCTGGTTTTCATTTATTCCCTGACAGGCAGGATGAAGATAACAAAAGGGTTCATCAGGCTTTGCCATTTCAACCAATCAGAGATCTAATGAATTCTTGTGTTCAATATGGCCCTACAGTGCCGTTTACTCAAGTCATTCTTATCTATTTATTTATTCCTTGGCCAATCCTGGGTCTTCAACTTAGGGCCTGAGCACTGTCCCTGGCTTCTTGTTGCTCTAAGCTAGCACTCTGCTACTTGAGCCACAGCGCCACTTCTGGCCATTTTCTATATATGTGGTGCTGGAGAATAGAACCCAGGGCTTCATGTATATGATTCAAGCACACTTGCCAATAGGCCATATTCCCAGCTCTCTGAAGTAATTCTTGAAACCTTGGCTACTAAAACTTAATGCCCAAATTGCCAAGCAGCCGTCAGGCCTTCTAAGAAAAAAGGAGGAATAAATGACTATATTCGACTTTGTGCAGACATTGGGCCATCCTATGTTCAGGGCCTCACGCTGGCTGCAGGGCTCCAAGGGCTGACTGTGACAGAGTTCTTACACATGCACTGTATGGGGAGAAGGCGACTGGGACATCTATGTACTGCTGGGATTCCCGGCATCTGTTTTTCCTGAAGACAAATGGACCACTTAATGGCTCACTGACCTAATCAGAAAAGGAGAAGAACTATGAGTGAAATTTGTCCCCATTGTAAAAACGGGAAGCACTGTGTTACAAATTTCAGATCTACTTTGAATGACTATGGCCACCAGATTTCAGTAAACTGGCAGAGGAGCCAGCACCTGGCCCCACAAAAAAATTTTCGGGCGGCTCCATCCTGCCCCCAACCTCAAGCCTATCCCCCAACAACCTGCAGCAACAATCAGGTTCAAGTCTCCTCTGAGCAACTTCCTCTGAGGAAGTTCAGGACTGGATCTCTGTTCTTCTACCTGCACAGTACTGACTTCGGAAATGGGATTTCAGGCCCTCCATCCAGGAGTTCTTGGCCCTCTTCCAAGGGAATCTGTTGGCTAATTGTTAGGTTACAGCTGCTCTGCACTGAGGGGCTTATGTATTATTCCAGGAGTGATAGATCAGGACACTAATGGAGAAATAAAATCATGGCTTCAGAGCCAGCTAGTGTTGTCTCTATCCAGGCAGCTCATGCTGGTTCCTTTAATTTTTGTCGGTGACACAGCAACTACAAACACAAGGGGAGAAAGGAGTTTTTGGTCTTCCGACAATTTTTGGGTTCAAAACATAAAATGGGAATACCCGGGGATGGCTTCTTCTCATATTTTCAGACATCAATATGTTGAGACTGCCTCTTGGGCTGTAAAAACCCAATCTTCTCAAGGCATTTCCAACCATTTATCTAAGAGGTTAGCAATATTGCCCATTGACCGCTGGTTGAAATATAGGTCTAATGCACATATAATAGGTTAATTTCAAATGAAAATGACTCACAAGCTGGGGCCACAAATGAGCCAATTCCTCCAGTACTTGTACCTTAGTGAAAGAGATCAACAAACAAACATGTGCTTCAATCTTAATGTGACCTTGGGGTATTCCAAAGGCTATGAAACTTAGGCAAGTCATGGGTGAACGATTGGCAATTTCCCTATTTCTATCCAGTCCCTTCTAGGTACCTTGGTTACTTCTAGCTCCAGTGTTCATAAAGCTGGCCTCTACACATATGCATGTCTAGCACAATGATGATTAAGTTGTACTTATCCTGGTTGTGGTGGGTAACCTATATAAAACAGGATGTGCACAATGACCAAAGTATATCTTAGACATGAGTATGTCCTTTTTTGCGACATGGGAAAAGAGTGCTCCACAACAGATTAGTAGTAGCAAGTTGCCACAGTGTTCATAATGGTCAAGAAAAAAGGAGAAAAAAAAAGATAAAAGGTAATGTACCATAAATCAAGAGCTAAGTAAGGTAAAAATAGGAAGGAAAGTTATGGAAGGTAAGAAAGAGAGGGAAGGAAGGAATGATAGAAAGAAAAGAGCGGGGTGATGAAGCCAAGGAAGACAGGAGGGAAGGTAGCAATGAGGGAAGGAATGTAGGCAGGGAAGGAGGCAGGGAGAGGTGGATTGTGGTTTCTATGGACAGTGGGTGGGACAGAGTTAATGGAGGAAGTATGGAGGAAGAGGATCTGAAGGTAAGCCTGGGGAAGGAGAGAGATGAAGTGAGATAAGGAAGGAAGAAAAGGTAGCAGGAAGGAATGATTGCAGAAAGGAAGGAAAGATGAGAGCAAGGGAGACTTGGGTTGGAGATAGATACAAGGCAATATGAAAGCATTGACAGGTCAGATGAAAAAGAAAGGATATCTGGTGGGAAGCAAGAAAATTCATAAAAATTCATACGGAATTAATAAAGCTGTGCTTCTACTTGGACACTACTTAGTACACTGATATCAGATGTTCAATATAATTGATCTGACAAACAATGCTGTAGTGTCATTTCCAATAGGAAAAAATGAAACTCAGTTTCTACTATAAAAAATATTATTTTTGAGCTGCACCAGGTCATTAGGTTTCTAAGTGTATTTCTAAATAATTCACAAAAATATCTTCTACGGAATGCAAGACAGGCATTGACAGGTTGACTCCCAGTGTGACAGAAAGAACACTGTGCCCTGAAACATCTCATGGTGATCCTCCCCTCTGGATATTTCTATCCTCCAGAAGACACCCTGCTGAGACCAACTGGCAATGCCTTCAAGGAACACAGAAGACTTGCTTGATAATGGAAAGAGTTAGAGAAAATCTACCGCCCCCAAAAAACAGTAAGAAGCAACAAAACCATGAGACAAGTTTAATAACAGTGCCCACAGAGACAAAACCTGACCCTCCAGTGACCAAAAGAAGGGATGAACTCTTGAACTTTTTCCAGTTAAGGGTGTATACTCGTGTCCAAGTCACCACATCACCTACCCAACACTCACTGACCTGATTCAGTCAGTACATAAAACACAAAGCACTAACTAGTAGAGGATTTTATAACAGACTTATGCAAAACTTGAGTCTGGAAAACTCTGGGTCACGGGGTCCCCATATCAGTCTTGGGGGTGTTCAATAAGTTCCCAAAGCCAACTTAAAATATCGTGACTCTAGTAAGAATTTTCTATTCTCTCTTAAGGAAAATGAGTTATAAGTGATGCCTCAAGGTCGGTAAATATGGTCATTTAGATGAATGGCGAGGCTATTTGTCTGTTAGTACTAAATGTAAGGGACCTAAGAAATAACACTCAAAGTGATGCGGCAGCTCCCTTGCTAGTGACTGGTTGTAAAGAAAAGATGATATGGAAACTCACTTCACTGGAACAGAGCCATCTGTGAGCCCCATATTACAACTTTCCTAATTTAAGTGAATCAGGTCAATATACATCATGAGGGGGCTGAGCTACACCTCCCATTGGACAGGGTTGAATGACAGGAACAGCAAGAAAACAAGTGAGGGAAACAGAATCATATGAATTACAATAAGAAATGTCAAGGGGCCCTGAGGAGGATATCTATTGTTTGTCACTTTCTACTTCCTGAAGGGACCTGCAGGACTCAATAACCTATGTAGAGCTCCCACTGTGCTGCTGAACTGCCTAAATTAGCGTCATTCTCTGAAGGATCATATATAGTCGCGGAAGAATGTTTAAATTTTTTGTAACAGATCTGACAGGAGATTGCTCAGGTATAGTTTGAACTGTTACCTGCGGCCCACTTCGAGGTTTTGCCACCTCTTGAAGATTATAAGTATTCCTTGCTTTCCCCATATTAGCCACTAGTTCAGCAGCTGATGTTATGACAGCATTGTGAGAAATCATATGGAGAGCTGCATGCATTAAGGCCCAAATAGACCTCAAAAGAGCTGGAACATTGTCACCACACCATATGCCATTTCTGCATTACTCTTTACTCGCTTCCAGGCTTCTAAGTCTAAAATCCTCCTCTAATCTTCTAAACTCGTTTCCTCTGGGAATAAAAGATTATACTCCCTTACCTCCTGCATGCACTCATGTTTCTCCGAATGCGAGATCATAGCCCATTTACGTTTCAGAACCTGGTGGATAAGATTAGACAAAGAAGCACCTTAAGCTTGTCCCATATCCTCATAATGTTTTCAGTTCTTCTGGAGAGCTCGCTACACAGATTCGCTATCTCTTGTGTTTAAAAATGTCCCTTAGTTCCCCTTGAGAGTTCACAACGTAGTTTCCTGGATCTCCTTTGGATCAAATGCCATGTCCCACGTTGGGGGACAGATGTGGGACAAATGGGAACTGCAACTAAGAAAGGATATGGCAGACGTGGTTTTATGAGAAGAAGGCATGTGCTTTATTTTTGGGATGTCAGGGGTATATGGGGTTAGAGATCAATTAATAATTGCAAGAACAATTCAGAAAAATTTGCCACTCTGTTCATATCATGGATATCCCTACAACACCGGATCAGATTAGCAAAGATAAAACTCTAATCGGCTTCCCCAAAATTCAATTGACTTCACAATAGAATGCCTAAGATTGTGAAAGCATATCTCAGGAGTAGTTGGAGGAACAATACAATCCAAGAGTTTTCTAATCAGGGAACGAGAATCTCATGACAAAGTGCTTAAGATTGGCCAACAAACAGAGGAAACCCTTAGGAGGAGTTTTCCTCAACTGGACCCCAGGAGTTCCAGGAAAGGGTGTCAGAAATCCTTGCTGAGGCTAAGTCTCCCTCTGTTCAATGGGATGTCATAGTTCCACTATCTATGCATGTGGATTTGGGAGATCCTGTTGATCTAGGGGTGTGAATGTGTGTGTATTTCTGCTTGTTTGTGGTTGTGTGTAGGTGAGCTTTTAGGTAAAGGACCTGCAAATCATTACTTGTGGGGCACTCCTGCCCCAGGTGCTTTGTATGATGAATAGGCGATTCTACTACTCCCCTTCCGCCGCCCTCCCACCCGTTTAAAAGTGCAGCTCTTTCTACCATTAAATGAGTCTTAGCATTGACTTGGTTCCCAGACTGTCTGTTTGTCCGCTGAGGAAAGTGGGGCTGGGATAGAAGTCTGTCTGCCCTCTTTTCCTCTTCTTGGCTCATCAGGGAGGGGCGTTTTTTCCCAACTCTCCGCAGTACACGAGAGCTTGGGAGACTAAACACCCACACATTCACTCATGGCTGTCAAGTAGCTTCTACATTTCAACAGCAGTTCTTATTTCTCAGCCTGCTGTAACTGTGGAATTGTAATAATATGTCATTTTCAGTGCTCAGGACCTATCACAATGAAACCTAGGTTTTATTATATCCAAGAATCGCTTGTGGGGCTGGGGATATAGCCTAGTGGCAAGAGTGCCTGCCTCAGATACAGGAGGCCCTAGGTTCGATTCCCCAGCACCACATACACAGAAAACAGCCAGAAGCGGCACTGTAGCTCAAGTGGCAGAGTGGTAGCCTTGAGCGGGAAGAAGCCAGGGACAGTGCTCAGGCCTTGAGTCCAAGGCCCAGGACTGGCAAGAAATAAATAAATAAATACATAAAAGAATGGTTTGCAGTTGCTATGGCTGGAATAGGACCGTATGTTTACACTTGCACTGCCTCAAGTCTTGGGGCTCATTATTCTGTATGCAGTATTGAAGAGTCCATTAGTAAATAGATGAGAAATGAAAATGAAATCATGCACATTATCTCACAGGTTTCCATCTGAAACAATTTTATTTCTTCACCTCTCTAAGTTAATTGAAATAGAAAAAAATGACAGATTATTTCACAGAAGATGAGTTGCAGCATTGTAGGATATCTACAGTTTATCCATTTTATACTCGCATCCACTTGTGAGATGACAACATCAAAGTATTGTGCTTTTATCTGTAGCTTCCCTTCCTGCAGATATAATGTCACAGGTATTCCTTGTGCCAGCTTTAGCTCTTTCTGTGAGATCATCCCATACAGTGAAAATTGCCAACCCTAATAATGTCAGCAACTGAATTTTCAGGAATATTTTCATAATCATGTTTTCAGACAGGACTTGTACATTGTCCCTGTCATTATGAAACACTGACTAACATGCTCATTGTTGGAAGACTCATGTTAATATAACAGATCTGTCATCAACTTCCATCACATTTGGGAAGTGTAAGTACGCAGCCCTCGGCTCTGGACATTAAGCTAGAAAGGCAAGAGGCAGTGAATGCCAAAAAATAACTTTTAGGCGTAGCAGAGTCTGACCAGCTGATTGATTCCCATGTCAATGTGCAGGATTCTATTGGACTCATAGGTACACACATTATCCACAGAGGAAAATTCAGTCTCCAATTTAGGATAAAAGGATTAGCATCAGAGTTTCTAGGAAAGCTTCTGACTGGTTACCTAGCACATGGTAGGAGACCAAAGACGTTTTTGTGATGTCACAGAATGCTCATTATGGTCTAGCTGTGTGCTAGACCTACTTGAGCAGACATAGCTACCCTCTAGGACTCCTTAAGCTGCAGTGTACCCTACTCTGCAGATGGGATGAGGACTTGAACATGCAGGAAACTGACATGAAGGAACATTTTTCAAATGTGCCTAATACGTTCCAACAGAGCTGTACAGGTTCAGAGACCTCCAACCTACCCTCCTGGTGGGAACCCTCACTCGCAGAGGAGGCGGCATTAAGGTCTGTGGTTGAGGAATTGGCTTTTCAAGCTTTGTGTCAGGCATCTTGGGTCCAAGGACTACCATCCCAGGATTGTGACTTGGAATCGGTTCCAGACCCTGATTTTCTTTCCCTGACTTTTCCCAGAAAGCTTTGGACAATAGTAGAAAGTGACAAATTCAAGTCAATTTGGTGGGGTGAGGAGGGAACTTCTGTTGTGATTAATGAAGATCTATTTAAAGAAGAAATTTTGGGACGAAAATATCCTTTCAAGATATTTGAAACAAACAGCATGAAAAGTGTAATTCGACAGCTGAATCTGTACGGGTTCAGTAAACTTCATCACCAATTTGATCGTTCTGCTTCTCTGCTTGACTTCTTGACTGAGGAAGAGGAAGGCTCGTCTTTAAGGAAGGTAATTTCAATTTTCTTTTCCCTTACATAGCTATGCATACCTCTCTTGGTACACCTGTTTCTTCTATCAGTGAACTAGAGAAATACCCAAGCTCAAATTACTTTCAAATGTAACGGAAAGGGCTGGGAATATGGCCTATGGCAAGAGTGCTTGCCTCCTACACAAGAAGCTCTCAGTTCAATTCCCCAGCACCACCTATATGTGGAAAACGGCTAGAAGGGTCGCTGTGGCTCAGGTGGCAGAGTGCTAGCCTTGAGCGGGAAGAAGACAGGGACGGTGCTTAGACCCTGAGTCCCAGGCCCAGGACTGGCCAAACAAAATGTAACGGAAAGAAAGGTTCACTTCGTAAAGAACAAATTTTGACTTCACCATTAGAATTTACAGAAATATCGCTAGCCAATTAGAATTACACCTTTGGACTGTGTACAAAACCACATAACAGATTCTCTGTGTTCAACGTGGCAGATCCAATTGGTTCAGAACATTGTTGTATTTATCTGTTTCTCTTCTACTAAGCCCTGCATATAGTTAAAGTATTTATGCGTCAATTGACTCCTTTGCCATTGAGAGTAAATGGTAATTCATCTCCTTTGGCTAGGTTTGGCTCTGAGTCTCTCTGCTTCAAATGTCTCCAAGTAACTTTCTCCTTTTGTTTTAGTTTCTGTGCTACCAGAATCCAAATTTCAAACAAGGATGTCCTCAACTGTTAGCAAGAATAAGACGAAAAGTCAGGATTAAAAAGTTTTCTGTAACAAGTGAATCATTGCCTGTGCAGCTGGATGAACAACTGCACCTGGGACATGAGGGTAATGCCAGTAATCCCAAAACAGATTTAGTCTCTGACACTAGTACTGAAGGAATCCTTTCAACATCACGAAGTTCACTGCTGTCTCATAGACCCCAGCCATCTGGCACGCACATGCTGGCAACTGCAGCACATTTACTCAAAAATGACAATCCTGTCAGAGATTCTTCCGTCAGACATTCACACAAAAAGTTTATGGATCAGGGAGCCATGTCTAGTCATTTGACCACACTTCATGTGCTGTCAAACAACAGCTACCTCCAGGCACATGACTGCTTTGTGAATTTTGATAAAAGATATAATTCTCAATATCAAAAATCACACCGATTTTCAAACGATAACTTCAGAGAGATGATGCCAACTTCAGCTATTCCAATTGGATATTCTGATTTTATGGCCTACGAATTGCCACATTCAAGCATGCTAGTGACAGCATCCAATCAACTGTGCTCCAATGCCACCACACGCGAAATATCTGCCGCGGCATTTTCAAAATATCATCATATAATAGCACCAGTTTACAAGGAACAGAAAGAGAGTAATAACCCAAGCCAGTGCCAGAGATAGGAGGAAAATTAATTTCGATGTGTATTGTTATAATGAATAAAGACTCTGCCCAGCTTTATTCAAGCAATGAAGGGTCATTCAACTGTATTGTTTCTTATAGGCCAATAGCAAATAAAACTAAAATGTTGCTTTATTTCAACAGTGGGATGCGCTTCATCTCATGTTTTCAGACATCAATATGTTGAGACTACCACTTGGGCTGTAAAAACCCAAACTTCTTAAGGCATTTCCATGCATTTATCTAAGAGGTTAGCATCATTGCCAATTGACCATTAGTTCAAATTAAACTATAGCATAAATAATGGGTTATATTCAAATAGAAATGACTCACTACCCGGGGCGACAAATGAGCTAGTTACTCCAGTCACACCTACCTTAGTGAAAGAGATCAACAAACAAACATGTGTTTCAATTTGAAACTGACTAAGACGTGTTCCAAACGATATATGAAACTTAGGCAAACATGGGTGAACAATTGGCCATTTTCCCATTTCTATCCATTCCCCTCAAGGAGCCTTGTTTACTTCCAGCTCCACTATTCATATAACTGGCATCTACATGCATGCATGTGTTGCACAATGATGATCAATTTGTCCTCATCCTGGTCGTCTTGGGTTACCAATATTAAACAGGAAGTGCATAATGACCAAAGCATATTAGACATGAGTATGTCCTTTGTGCCACATGGCAACAGCATACTCTACAACAGAATCGTAGTAGCAAGTAGCCACAATGTTCCCAACGATGATGAAATTACGATTAAAAAAAGATAAGAGGTGATATACCAAAAATCCGGAGCTAAGGAAGGTACCAAGTAAGAAGGAAAGTTGTGGAACTAGAGAAAGGAGAGAGACGCAATGAATGATATAAAGAAAAGGGATGGAGTGATGAAGCACAGGAAGACAAGAATTCAGGAAAGAAGACAGGAGAGAAGGTAGCAAGGAGGGAAGGAATGCAGGCAGGCAAGGAGGCAGGGACAGATGGATTGTGGTTGGTATCAACAGTGTGAGGGATGCAGTTATAGGTGGAAGTATGGAGAAAGAAGGACCCGAAAGGAATCCTGGGGAAAGAGAGAGTGACAAACAGAGATAAGGAGGGAAGAAAAGAAATCAGGAAGGAATGAAAGCAGAAAGGAAGGAAGGATGAGAACAAGGGAGACTGGGTGGGACATAGCAGTAAGGAACCATGAAAGCAGTGAGAGGGAAGATGAAAAGGAATTGGTACTTCATGGGAAGCAAGGAAAATCATAAAAATACATTTTATATTTATAAAGCTGTGTTTTTACTTGGACACTACTTAGTACATTGATATCAAATATTCAGTATCGTTTGCTTGACATAAAAATCTGTAGTGTCAGTTCAAATAGGTAAAAATGAAACTCAGTTTGTACTATAGAAAATGTATTCATCCGCTGCACAGGGTCATGAGCTTTCTAAGTGAATTTCTAAGTAAGGCTCAACAATATTCTTCTACGGAATGCAAGACTGGCATTGACAAGTTGACTGCCAGGGTGACAGAAAGAACACTGTGCCCTGTATCATCTCCTAAGGATGTTCCACTCTGGATATCTCTATGCTCCAGATGACACCCTGATGAGGCCATCTGGCAGTGCCTTCAAGGAACACAGATGACCTGTTGATATTAGGAAGAGTTAGAGACAATCTAAGTCCCTGAAATAGACAGTAGGAAACAACAAAACCAAGAGACAAGTGTAATGACAGAATGCCTACCGAGACAAAACCTGACCCACGAGGTCCCAAAAGAAGGGATGACATCTTGCCTCTTTTTTCTAGCAGGGGTGTAAACTTGTGTCCAAGTCACCATGTCACCAACCCAGCACTCACTGACCATTTTAGGTCAGTGCATGAAACACAAACCAAACACCACTAGAGGATTTGTCAAAAGACTTATGCAAAAGTTGACGCTGGGAAATCTCTGGGTCACGGGGTCCCCATCACAGTCTTGGAGGGAGTTCCCTAAATTCCCAAAGCCAGCCTAAAATAAAGTGACTCTAGTAAGATTTTTCTCTCCTCTTCTAAGGGAGATGATTTATATGGGATATCTCAAGGTCGGTAAAGTTGGTCATTTACATGAAACGGTAGGAAATATGTCTGTGACTACTAAAAGTCAGGGACAGAGGAAATACAACACAAAGTGACTTTATATATTGTAAAATTCAATGTGTACCAAGTTACAAAAAAGTCACATATTTTTTCTTCAAATAGTGGTGTGTAAAATATTCTCGACAAGTGCAGGGAACCACAAGACAGGCACATCAATTAAAATTTACATGGAACTCTATTTCTTTGTCTTGTATGATGGGTAATGGACACCCAATAGCGTTTACACCAATGTTGGGATAAGGAAATGCCAACTGTGACACATTTCATGTCCTCTGCTTTTCCCTCCAGCCCTCCCCATTTGCGTCATTTTGCAATAGTACAATTGCAGCCAGTGATACTCTTAGAGTCCATTATCAAGGATGGAACCATATGTGGTTGACATGTACAAATCGGGGGAGAAGCTGTATTTCCTCTTTTCTGTCTAAAGGAAAACTCCATTATGATTTCTGGTGTTAATTTTTCCTATAGTGAACTGGTTTGATGGGGAAAACATAATAACCCTCTCGTTCACTCCATCTTGAGTATTGCAAAGTAAAATCTAGGTAACAGTATGACTAGGCACTGGTTTTGTTTGATCCAATGATGTTGGAATGAAAGCACTACTAAATGGATACTTCAAAGGAGATGACTGTGTTTGGGCTCCTAAAAGTTTCTTTCTCAACAACCACTTGAGAGCTATGAAGACACCATACTTAAAATCATCCCTAGGTACAGAGGAGTCCTGAATCTCTCCTTCCTTTACAAGGGGACCTGAAGGGCTAAGACAACTCCATCTTAAAAGAAATAGCATAAACTCCATCTTAAGAGAAATAGCAACCATCTTGTTGTTTGTGTTAAGCTAAGAACAACCCAGCACATACGTAAAAACCAGCAAATGACTTGTTTATGATGAAACTAGCCAGGCATTGTACAGATTCCAGGAATAAGATTGTTTGTGCGGATGTTTACGCCGAAACCAATAGGTCATAAAACCCATTTCCCAGATGGCCCAACTGGTTTGGGAACGTTCCGGTCACACTGACCGCCTTGGAATGTCCGCCAACCAATTATAGACGTGTGGAATGTCCTCTGATCAAATTTTAGAAGCCCCTAGCCCCGAGCCAATCAGATTTGTCCCTGCACCTAAACCCTGCTTGCACCTGGTTTATGTAACTTTGTGATTTTTTCCTTTAAATACCCATGTAAAACTCTGCTCGTGGCCTTCCTCCTAACCTCCGCTGCGTCGGTGTGTAGGACGAGGTCCGGGCTGCAGCTCGCCTAATAAAGCCTTGCCTTGCTTTTGCATTTCGGAACGTCTGGCTCTCGATGGTCTCTTGGTGGTCTTCTAGGGCTTGGGCACAACAGTTGGGGGCTCGTCCGGGATCCCCAAAGACCCCCGAGACCCCAGACCCCGAAGGTAAGAAACAGCGCTGTTAATTTGTCTTGTCTTGTCCCTTGTCTCTGTGTGTGTTTCACTTTCATTTTCTTGCAGGAAGCCGGCCTTTCCACCTTGTACTTTTTTCTTTTTTCATTTTTTTTTTAGGGGCCTGTCGAGCGGACGCGCTCATCGACAACCCTGGGGGAACTGGGAGACGTCCCAGGTCCTCCATCCTTGAAGGGGGACCCCTGGAACCCCGCCTTGATACTTGTAGGGTGCAAATCAGTCCGGTTCCTAGCTGGCACTGACCAAGAGGGTCTCCTCACCGAGGCTCAGTCCGCCCACCTTGAACTTCAGTCCACTCCTTCTGCATCATCGCAGGAGGTAGGGGGACAACTTGGGAGATCTCCAAAACCTACTAGTAACTTGTTATTTTCTCAGGCCTGTGTATTTGGTACCTTCTTTGTTATTGTAATTGTTGTGTTTCTCGTAGCTGTCTGGATTGAACACCTGACCAGAGCCATGGGTAATGTGCCATCTAACCCCCTAGAATTAACCTTAGCCCATTGGAAGGAGGCTAAGGAAATTGCTCATAATCGAAGTGTAGATGTTAAGAAAGAAAAGTGGATAAGTTTATGTAAATCAGAATGGCCCACCTTTGAGGACGCCGAGTGGCCTCCTGAAGGAAGTTTTGATATAATTAAAATTGCACTTTTACAGGCCAAAATTTATAATGTGCTTAGTGGGCATCCAGACCAAGTCCCTTATATAATTACTTGGAGGGCACTGGTTGAAGAGGATGGCCCCGCCTGGGTGCATGCTTTCTTGTCCCCCCCAGCCTCTTCTCTCATCCAGGTATTCACTAACAAGACACAGGGGGAAGAAAAAGCAGGAAAAAAAGAAACCACCAAAGAAGAAAAGAAGCCGCGTCCGCCTGTCTTCCAAGGGGGAAACGTGGAGGAGGAAATCTTTCCTCCTCCATACTCTCCTCTCCAACCCTCCCCGCCTGAAATACAGGAGGATGATGAAGACGCAGGAGAGAACGTGCCACCAGCCCCCTCCGCACCAGAGGGTCCTGCCCAGTCAACCCGACGGCGCCGGGGAATTACGCCTCCCCACAACTCCACTGCCCTTCCCCTTCGCCCCGTGGGTCCCATGGATGAGAATGGCCAGCAGCAATTCCAGTACTGGCCGTTTGCCACTAGTGACCTATACAACTGGCGTACCCAAAACGCCCCCTTTTCTGAAAAACCCCAAGACTTGATTCGTTTGCTTGAAACTGTCCTTTTCACTCACCAACCCACTTGGGATGATTGTAACCAGCTTTTACAGGTTCTTTTCACCACCGAGGAGAGGAGTCGCATCCGAGAGGCGGCCCGGAAACTTGTCCCCGGCCCAACCGGAGCGCCCCTCACAGACCCTGCCGCGATCTCAGTCTCCTTTCCTGAGACTCGACCAACATGGGACTATAACACGGCTGAAGGTAGGGAACGACTCCTCATCTACCGCCAGGCTCTGTTGGCAGGTCTCAAGGCGGCGGCTCGCCGACCTACTAATATGGCCAAAGTCTATGATGTGAGGCAGGGAGAAAATGAAAGTCCGGCAGCATTCCTTGAGCGGCTTATAGAAGCCTTTAGCCAGTACACTCCCTACGATCTTGAAACTCAGGAATCCGCTCAGATTGTTATGTTCACCTACATAAATCAAGCTGCCCCGGACATAAAGCGAAAGCTGCAGACAATAGACAGGCTTGGTGAAAAATCTGTTAGGGACTTAGTAGCAGTGGCGGAGAAGGTCTATAACAAAAGAGAGACAGAGGAGCAGAGACAGGAGCGAAAGGACAGGGAACGTGAAGCTGAACGTGAAAGGAGAGATAGGGAAAAAGAGAAAAATTTGGCTAGGATCCTGGAGCAGCAACAAGCACAACAGACTAGAATTTTAGCACAGCATCAAGCCCAGCACAGAAGAGACATTAGAGAAATCTTAACCTCTGTGCAACCTGGAAACTTTAGACGATCCTCGTCTCCTACTAGAGAACGAAAATTCAAGCCTCAT
This sequence comes from Perognathus longimembris pacificus, assembly GCF_023159225.1. Lineage (NCBI taxonomy): Eukaryota > Metazoa > Chordata > Mammalia > Rodentia > Heteromyidae > Perognathus > Perognathus longimembris. The sequence continues at coordinate 44,689 of NW_025957398.1, read as the reverse complement.
CCTAGAAAACCTAGAGTAGGAGAAAACCAGTGTGCCTATTGCAAGGAGATAGGACATTGGCTCAAGGACTGCCCAGAACTAGCCAGAAAGGAGGAGAGAAAACAGAAAGTAGGATCCAGAGTGCTGCCGGCCTTAGAGCTAGCTGAAGACAGCGACTGAGGGAGTCGGGGCTCAGACCCCCTCCCTGAGCCTAGGGTAACTTTGAAAGTGGAGGGGAGCCCAGTCACGTTCATGGTGGATACGGGAGCAGAAAACTCAGTACTACTAGCCCCGAGAGGGCCGATGTCCAATAAAACAACATGGGTGCAAGGTGCAACTGGCACCAAACCCTATAAATGGACTACCCGAAGAACAGTGGACCTAGGAGTGGGCCGGGTAACCCACTCATTTTTAGTCATTCCTGACTGCCCCTACCCATTGCTTGGACGTGACCTTTTAACAAAAATGAAGGCTCAGATACAATTCACAAGTGACGGAGCTTTGGTAACAGACTCAAGAGGAAAGCCTGTAAATATATTAATCACTAGCAAACTAGAAGAGGAGTATAGGCTATACCAACATCTCAAGCCTGAGTCTCAAGAAAATGAGTGGTTACAGGCGTTTCCCCAAACATGGGCAGAAACTGGGGGGATGGGACTGGCAAAACATCGTCCTCCAATCTTTGTGGAACTCAAAGCTGGAGCTGACCCAGTAAAAGTTCGCCAGTACCCCATGTCACTAGAGGCAAAGAAAGGGATCACCCCCCCACATCAGAAAATTGTTGGAATTGGGAATCCTAAAACCCATCCAGTCAGCCTGGAACACTCCATTACTGCCCATCAAAAAGCCTAACTCCAATGACTATAGACCAGTACAGGACTTGAGAGAAGTAAACAAAAGAGTAATGGACATTCATCCAACCGTTCCAAATCCATATACTTTGCTGAGTTCCTTACCACCAAGCCACGTGTGGTATACTGTGCTAGATTTAAAGGATGCCTTTTTTAGCCTGCCCTTAGCCCCACAGAGCCAAAATTATTTTGCATTCACCTGGCATGATCCTGAAATTGGGATAAGCGGCCAACTGACCTGGACCAGGCTGCCTCAAGGATTCAAAAATTCGCCCACCATCTTCGACGAAGCACTGCATGAAGACCTGAGTGAGTACCGCTCTAAAAATCCTGAAATAAGCCTGTTGCAATATGTGGATGATCTGCTGATAGCTGCCTCAGACAAAATTAGCTGCCTGAAAGGGACAGCCAGGCTCTTAAAGACTCTTGGCAATCTAGGCTACAGGGCCTCTGCTAAAAAGGCACAGATTTGCAAATCTGAAGTCACCTACCTAGGCTTCATACTAAAAGAAGGCAAGCGTTGGCTGTCAGAAGCACGAAAAGAGACTGTACTAAAAATTCCTGTACCAAAGTCAGCCAGGCAAGTCAGAGAGTTCCTAGGAACAGCGGGCTTTTGCCGGCTGTGGATACCTGGGTTCGCTGAAATGGCCAAGCCCTTATATGAAGCCACCAAAAATGTCCCAGAGTTCCACTGGACTGAACAAATGCAAAGGGCCTTTGAGGCAGTTAAGAAAAGCCTCCTAGAAGCCCCTGCCTTAGGCCTACCTGATGTGAATAAACCATTCACCCTATTTGTGGCCGAAAATAAAGGGATAGCAAAGGGGGTGCTCACCCAGCCAATTGGGCCTTGGAAAAGACCAGTCGCCTACTTATCCAAGAAATTGGATCCTGTTGCTGCTGGGTGGCCCCCATGCCTGAGAATAATAGCCGCAGTAGCCCTCTTAGTGAAAGACGCAGACAAGTTGACCTTGGGACAAAATCTAACTGTGGCCACTCCACACGCTCTGGAAGGGGTGCTAAAACAACCGCCCGACCGATGGATGAGCAATGCCCGCATGGTCCATTACCAAACCTTGTTGCTTAACCCCACGCGTATCAGTTTCTGCGTACCAACAGCATTAAACCCAGCTACCTTGTTGCCGGATCCGGACCTGGAAGCGCCTCTGCATGATTACGAGCAGATCCTGGCCCGAGCACATAGTCTCAGGCCTGACTTGCTGGACTCACCGCTACCACAGGCTGAGCACACCTGGTTCACCGATGGCAGCAGCTTCATGCGAGAAGGAAAAAGGTACGCAGGCGCGGCAGTCACCACGGACGCTGAGATAGTGTGGGCAGAGGCACTCCCCCAGGGAACTTCTGCACAAAGAGCAGAACTAGTGGCCCTAACAAAAGCCCTACAAATGGGGAAAGGAAAGAGACTAAATATATACACGGACAGTAGGTATGCGTTTGCTACCGTACATGTTCACGGAGCTATCTACCAGGAGAGAGGGTTACTGACGGCTGAAGGAAAAACTGTTAAAAACAAGCAAGAGATTCTAAATCTCATTCGGGCCCTCTGGGAACCAGCCAAGATTGCTATCATGCATTGTCCAGGACATCAAAAGGGAGTTGATTTAGTGACTAAAGGAAATAACTTGGCAGACCAAGCAGCCAAGGAGGCGGCCCTCCAACCTAGAACAGAAATATTAACCCTAGCGGATCCAGGGCCGCGGACTCTGCCTCCCGTGCCCCAATATTCTCAAGAGGACCTAGAATGGATTAGGAAAATTCCTATGGCCCACAAACCCCCGGACAAAGAAGGAAAAAGTGATTGGTGGAGAACGTGTGAAGGGAAACTTATCTTGCCACAAGAACTAGGTAAGGGGATCCTCAAGAGAATCCACCAGGCTTCCCATATGGGGACCCGAAGAATGCAGGACTTGCTTCGCCACTCAAAAGTAAAAATTAGACAGGGAAACCAAATTGTTGAGGACATTGTCAAAGGTTGCAAAGCCTGCCAGCTCACCAATGCAGCGGCTCAACCAATTATGAAAGGAAGCCGCCTTCGTGGAAGCAGGCCAGGTGTGTATTGGGAGGTAGACTTTACAGAAATTAAACCTGGAAAATTTGGATACAAATATTTGCTAGTCTTTGTAGACACCTTTTCAGGATGGGTTGAAGCTTATCCAACAAAACATGAAACTGCAAACGTGGTGGCCAAGAAGATCTTGGAAGAAATCTTACCCAGGTATGGCTTCCTATCCTCCATTGGGTCGGACAACGGACTGGCCTTCGTCTCAAAAGTAAGTCAGGGAATAGCCACTGCACTGGGGACTGATTGGAAATTACATTGTGCTTATAGACCCCAGAGTTCAGGGCAGGTAGAAAGAATGAATCGGACCCTAAAAGAGACCTTGACTAAATTGGCCCTAGAGACTGGCGCAGATTGGGTGTCGCTCCTTCCTTTTGCCTTATTTAGAGTAAGAAACTCACCTTACCAGCTTGGTTTCACTCCCTTTGAAATAATGTACGGGCACCCCCCGCCCATTGTTCCTAGCCTTCAGACTGAATTGCTTTCAGATTTAGATGATACTGAATTTCTATGTAAACTTAATCATTTACAGCTTGTGCATAAGAATGTGTGGCCTCAACTTAAGGCACTATATGATTCTGCTTCTGTCCCTACCCCTCATTTATTTAGACCAGGGGACTGGGTGTTCGTTCGGAGACACAACCCAAACTCCTTAGAACCACGGTGGAAGGGACCCTACGTAGTGCTGCTGACTACTCCCACCGCCCTCAAGGTAGACGGCATCGCCACCTGGGTTCACTACTCCCACGCCAAACCAGCTGACCCCTTCGCGTTGGACGAGGATTTTCGTGGAGAAACATGGGAAGTCTCCAAACATCCAGACCAGCCACTGCGCCTTCGCCTCAAGAAACGAAAGTTAGACTGAATAGTGCTACTATTATGATCATTTACTTTTTACTTTCATATTTTGTTGTTCAAGTTAATGCTGATGCTAATCCTAACCCTCACCAGCCCTTCCAGTTATCTTGGCAGATCACCCCAAGAGGGGGAAAACCCCTTGTCTTAGCAACTAAAGAAGCCCCCTTAGGAACCTGGTGGCCAGACCTAATAGTGGACCTGTGCGACCTAGCTGCAGGCAGCTGGGACGTGCCAGATCATGATGACCCAAATCTAGATAAGCAACTTCCCGAGTGCAAGGAAAAAGAATCCTGTCTAGTCCCATGCAAATACAGCTCCCTAACATGGGGATCTGGACATGGATGTGGCCACCCAAAGCTAAGAGCTGAACTGAGAGAAATGCCTTTCTATGTGTGTCCTAGAGATGGGAGAACTAGGGCAGGTGAGAGAAGATGTGGAGGGGAAGCAGATTTCTTTTGCAAACAGTGGGGGTGTGAAACCACGGGACAAGCACACTGGGACCCACACTCCAGTTGGGACTTAATCACCATAAAACGAAACCATACAGGAAAGGGTCTAGAAAAAGAAAATAGTCTTGCTTGTGAGTGGGCTAACTGGTGGTCGGGACAAGGAGCCTGCACTAAATATAGATGTAACCCTCTAGTAATTAAGTTTACCAAGAATGCTAAGACCTTCGGTGGGTGGACTAGAGGAAGGACATGGGGATTAAGGTTGTACATGTCAGGGTATGACCATGGACTTACTTTCCAGCTCAAACTCATTGTTAAACCTATGACAGATGTAGCAGTGGGACCCAACTCGGCCTTAAAGCCTCAAGACCACCTTGACAGGCCGACACCAGACCCGACCCCATTTAGAGCCCCAGAACCCTCTCTTAATTCAACACTGGCTCCAGGTACTGGACCCTCCTCCCCCATGTATACCCTGGCCTATCTACCCCGTAATAACAACCCCCTAGTAAACCTGATGCAGAAGTCCTATATAATCTTAAACCATACTCAGCCCAATTTAACTAGATATTGCTGGTTATGTTATGATGTTGCTCCACCCTATTATGAGGGAATTGCTGTCTCTGATAACGTGTCCCAAGCCAAGGAAGAAGAGTCTTGTAGGTGGAAGTCAAAAGTAGGGCTCACTCTAACTCGAGTCACTGGTTCAGGCACTTGTATTGGAAAACCGGGAAAAGAAATGGCTCCTTTATGTAACCACATTATTAATCATAAATCAGCAAGTGGTTATTGGTTGCCTCCACAAGATGCTTGGTGGGCATGCTCTAAGTCGGGTCTAACCTCTTGTGTACACTCTGCTGTCTTAAAAGATTTTGAGGATTCCTGTGTGTTAGTACGACTGGTACCCACTATATCTTACTATCCGGAGCCAGATTTCTTGGACCGTTTACAGGGCTCCTGGAAACAACTCAATCTAGAATACAATCCCCGGGTAAAAAGAGAGCCCTTTACAGCTATAACCTTAAGTATATTAATAGGAGCCAGCTTGGGGGGACTAGGTACAGGAGTAGCCTCCCTCGTCCAACAAAGAGGATATTTTGATGACCTACGGATGGCTATAATTGAGGATATTAAGAAAATAGAAGAATCCATCTCTCACCTCCAGGAATCCCTTACATCCTTATCAGAAGTAGTTCTCCAGAATAGGAGAGGGCTAGACTTACTGTTTCTACAGCAAGGAGGACTTTGCACTGCATTGGGAGAAGAATGTTGTTTCTATGTTGACCATTCAGGAATAGTAAAAGATAACATGTCCAAAGTCAGAGAAGGGTTAGAAAAGAGACACAGAGAATATGAGTCAAAACAAGGCTGGTTTGAAAGATGGTTTAATTCTTCCCCATGGCTTACTACTCTAATATCCACTTTGTTGGGGCCCCTAGTGATTATCATTCTCCTACTAACGTTCGGGCCTTGCATCCTAAATAGATTAGTCCAATTCATGAAGGACAGACTAAACACCATACAGTTAATGGTGCAACGGAGCAGGTACATACCTGTTCCAGAAAGAGAATTGTTAAGATTAACTCTTAAGTCTGAAACACAGGACTGTGCTTCATGCCCATAACTCTAGGGGGGAATGAAGGGCTAAGACAACTCCATCTTAAAAGAAATAGCATAAACTCCATCTTAAGAGAAATAGCAACCATCTTGTTGTTTGTGTTAAGCTAAGAACAACCCAGCACATACGTAAAAACCAGCAAATGACTTGTTTATGATGAAACTAGCCAGGCATTGTACAGATTCCAGGAATAAGATTGTTTGTGCGGATGTTTACGCCGAAACCAATAGGTCATAAAACCCATTTCCCAGATGGCCCAACTGGTTTGGGAACGTTCCGGTCACACTGACCGCCTTGGAATGTCCGCCAACCAATTATAGACGTGTGGAATGTCCTCTGATCAAATTTTAGAAGCCCCTAGCCCCGAGCCAATCAGATTTGTCCCTGCACCTAAACCCTGCTTGCACCTGGTTTATGTAACTTTGTGATTTTTTCCTTTAAATACCCATGTAAAACTCTGCTCGTGGCCTTCCTCCTAACCTCCGCTGCGTCGGTGTGTAGGACGAGGTCCGGGCTGCAGCTCGCCTAATAAAGCCTTGCCTTGCTTTTGCATTTCGGAACGTCTGGCTCTCGGTGGTCTCTTGGTGGTCTTCTAGGGCTTGGGCACAACAGTCCTATATGTGCAGTGGGAAAAGATGTTGATTTTAGGAAAACAATTTAGAGATCATAATAGATAGTTCATGGTTGAAAAATATTGAGCTAAAATGAAAAAGGAAATCTCAAGGGAAGGGTTCCTTGATTCGTTTACACAGTCTCCAAACATAATTGTACACACCTTGGGTACTGGTGATCCCCTTGCAGTGTTGTGGTTGGGAAGTACATAATTCATTATATTACTGGAACCATTCAATAAATATTAGCTTGGCTAAATTCATCTTGGTCAGACAAACTTGTATATACAGTTGCCCCACAAATTAGTGAAAGAAAAGAGTAAATAATTTGATTTTTGTATAAACACTAGTAAAGGGACAGGTTATGCAGAAATCAAGGGAAAAAGGTTAAAAGTACAAATGCCTCCAAAAGCAAAATTTACACAAACATTTGTGTAAACCAATTCTACAATTTCTCAGGGGGAAAGAGACAAAGGAGTTGGAAGGGGGGTGTTGGAGGAGGAAAATGATGAACGAGATATATACTTACTGACTCACTTATGAACCTCTAATCCTTCGGTCCATCACTCTGACAATAACGGAAAAAATAAAATAAACAAGAACAAAAGAGGAAGTAGTGTGGCATGAAGTAGGTTATGGTCGTAATCTGAATCCGTTACAAATAATGCCATTGTAGACATGAACGGATTAGGTTCAAACAGTCGATCAGAGAAACTGAACAGGGACTTGATGAGCATCACCCAACCCCCAAGCTTATGCAGCTGTATGGGAAGAGCTGAGAAATTAAAAATGATCTCAACCCACTGGGCTAGATAAAAGGAAGACTAAGATGGCTCAGACACTGAGGAAAAATTATGTAATGAGCCTAGTAAAGACAGATTGACCCATGTGTAGAAAATTTTGGAATCACAATATCATCCAAAACAGCAATCTCCTGTAAAGGGAGAGACTTGTGGGCTCTGCCCAGAATCCTGGCGGTCTTTGATCCTTTCCCACCACAACCTCCGCCTGATAGAGTCTCACAGCTAGTACCATCTCAGCGTGTGCTGGTAAAGGCTCCTGGCCCTACTAGCCGTAAGCGTGGCACACTTCCTTGGCTCAGGCTGCTCAAGAAGGTAGGACATTCCTGGTTTTCATTTATTCCCTGACAGGCAGGATGAAGATAACAAAAGGGTTCATCAGGCTTTGCCATTTCAACCAATAAGAGATCTAAAGAATGCTTGTGTTCAATATGGCCCTACAGTGCCGTTTACTCAAGTCATTCTTATCTATTTATTTATTCATTGGCCAATCCTGGGTCTTCAACTTAGGGCCTGAGCACTGTCCCTGGCTTCTTTTTGCTCTAAGCTAGCACTCTGCTACTTGAGCCACAGCGCCACTTCTGGCCATTTTCTATATATGTGGTGCTGGAGAATAGAACCCAGGGCTTCATGTATATGAGGCAAGCACACTTGCCAATAGGCCATATTCCCAGCACACTGAAGTCATTCTTGAAACCTGGGCTACTAAAACTTTATGCCCAAATTGCCAAGCAGCCGTCAGGCCTTCTAAGAAAAAAGGAGGAATAAATGACTATATTCAACTTTGTGCAGACATTGGGCCATCGTATGTTCAGGGCCTCACGCTGGCTGCAGGGCTCCAAGGGCTGACTGTGACAGAGTTCTTACACATGCACTGTATGGGGAGAAGGCGACGGGGACATCTATGTACTGCTGGGATTCCCGGCATCTGTTTTTCCTGAAGACAAATGGACCACTTAATGGCTCACTGACCTAATCAGAAAAGGAGAACTATGAGTGAAATTTGTCCCCATTTTAAAAACGGGAAGCATTGTGTTACAAGTTGCAGATCTACTTTTAATGACTGTGGCCACCAGATTTCAGTAAACTGGCAGAGGAGCCAGCACCTGGCCCCACAAAAAAATTTTCGGGCGGCTCCATCCTTCCCCCAACCTCAAGCCTATCCCCCAACAACCTGCAGCATCAATCAGGTTCAAGTCTCCTCTGAGCAACTTCCTCTGAGGAAGTTCAGGGCTGATCTCTGTTCTTCTACCTGCACAGTACTGACTTCGGAAATGGGATTTCAGGCCCTCCATCCAGGAGTTCTTGGCCCTCTTCCAAGGGAATCTGTTGGCTAATTGTTAGGTTACAGCTGCTCTGCACTGAGGGGCTTATGTATTATTCCAGGAGTGATAGATCAGGACACTAATGGAGAAATAAAATCATGGCTTCAGTGCCGGCTAGTGTTGTCTCTATCCTGGCAGCTCATGCTGGTTCCTTTAATTTTTGTCGGTGACTCAGCAACTACAAACACAAGGGGAGAAAGGAGTTTTTGGTCTTCCGACAATTTTTGGGTTCAAAACATAAAATGGGAATGGCCCGGGGATGGCTTCTTCTCATATTTTCAGACATCAATATGTTGAGACGACCTCTTGGGCTGTAAAAACCCAATCTTCTCAAGGCATTTCCATCCATTTATCTAAGAGGTTAGCAATATTGCCCATTGACCGCTGGTTGAAATATAGGTCTAATGCACATATAATAGGTTATTTTCAAATGCAAATGACTCACAAGCTGGGGCCACAAATGAGCCAATTCCTCCAGTACTTGTACCTTAGTGAAAGAGATCAACAAACAAACATGTGCTTCAATCTTAATGTGACCTTGAGGTATTCCAAAGGATATGAAAATTAGGCAAGTCATGGGTGAACGATTGGCAATTTCCCTATTTCTATCCTGTCCCTTCTAGGTACCTTGGTTACTTCTAGCTCCAGTGTTCATAAAGCTGGCCTCTACACATATGCATGTCTAGCACAATGATGATCAAGTTGTCCTTATCCTGGTTGTGGTGGGTAACCTATATAAAACAGGATGTGCACAATGACCAAACTATATCTTGGACATGAATATGTCCTTTTTGCGACATGGGAAAAGAGTGCTCCACAACCGATTAGTAGTAGTAAGTTGCCACAGTGTTCATAATGGTGAAGAAAAAAGGAGAATAAAAAAGATAAAAGTAATGTACCATAAATCAAGAGCTAAGTAAGGTAAAAATAGGAAGGTAAGTTATGGAAGGTAAGAAAAGAGGGAAGGAGGAATGATAGAAAGAAAAGAGGGGGGTGATGAAGCCAAGGAAGACAGGAGGGAAGGTAGCAATGAGGGAAGGAATGTAGGCAGGGAAGGAGGCAGGGAGAGGTGGATTGTGGTTTCTATGGACAGTGGGTGGGACAGAGTTAATGGAGGAAGTATGGAGGAAGAGGATCTGAAGGTAAGCCTGGGGAAGGAGAGAGATGAAGGGAGATAAGGAAGGAAGAAAAGGTAGCAGGAAGGAATGATTGCAGAAAGGAAGGAAAGATGAGAGCAAGGGAGACTTGGGTTGGAGATAGAAGCAAGGCAATATGAAATCATTGACAGGTCAGATGAAAAAGAAAGGATATCTGGTGGGAAGCAAGGAAATTCATAAAAATTCATAGGGAATTAATAAAGCTGTGCTTCTACTTGGACACTACTTTGTACACTGATATCAGATATTCAATATAATTGATCAGACAAACAATGCTGTAGTGTCATTTCCAATAGGAAAAAATGAAACTCAGTTTCTACTATAGAAAATATTATTTTTGAGCTGCACCAGGTCATTAGGTTTCTATGTGTATTTCTAAATAATTCACAAAAATATCTTCTATGGAATGCAAGACAGGCATTGACAAGTTGACTCCCAGAGTGACAGAAAGACCACTGTGCCCTGACACATCTCATGGTGATCCTCCCCTCTGGATATTTCTATCCACAAGAAGACACCCTGCTGAGACCAACTGGCAATGCCTTCAAGGAACACAGAAGACTTGCTTGATAATGGAAAGAGTTAGAGAAAATCTACCGCCCCCAAATAGACAGTAAGAAACAACAAAACCATGAGACAAGTTTAATGACAGTGCCCACAGAGACAAAACCTGACCCTCCAGTGACCAAAAGAAGGGATGAACTCTTGAACTTTTTCCAGTTAAGGGTGTATACTTGTGTCCAAGCCACCACATCACCTACCCAACACTCACTGACCTGTTTCAGTCAGTACATAAAACACAAAGCACTAACTAGTAGAGGATTTTATAACAGACTTATGCAAAAGTTGAGTCTGGAAGACTCTGGGTCACGGGGTCCCCATCTCAGTCTTGGGCGTGTTCAATAAGTTCCCAAAGCCAACTTCAAATATCGTGACTCTAGTAAGAATTTTCTATTCTCTCTTAAGGAAAATGAGTTATATGTGATGCCTCAAGGTCGGTAAATATGGTCATTTAGATGAATGGCGAGGCTATTTGTCTGTTAGTACTAAATGTAAGGGACCTCAGAAATAAAACTCAAAGTGATGCGGCAGCTCCCCTGCTAGTGACTGGTTGTAAAGAAAAGATGATATGGAAACTCACTTCACTGGAACAGAGCCATCTGTGAGCCCCGTATTACAACTTTCCTAATTTAAGTGAATCAGGTCAATATACATCATGAGGGGGCTGAGCTACACCTCCCATTGGACAGGGTTGAATGACAGGAAGAGCAAGAAAACAAGTGAGGGAAACAGAATCATATGAATTACAATAAGAAATGTCAAGGGGCCCTGAGGAGGAAATCTATTGTTTGTCACTTTCTACTTCCTGATGGGACCTGCAGGACTCAATAACCTATGTAGAGCTCCCACTGTGCTGCTGAACTGCCTAAATTAGCGTCATTCTCTGAAGGATCATATACAGACGCCGAAGAATGTTTAAATTTTTTGTAACAGATCTGACAGGAGATTGCTCAGGTATAGTTTGAACTGTTACCTGTGGTCCACTTCGAGGTTTTGCCACCTCTTGAAGATTATCAGTATTCCTTGCTTTCCCCATATTAGCCACTAGTTCAGCAGCTGATGTTATGACAGCATTGTGAGAAATCATATGGAGAGCTGCATGCATTAAGGCCCAAATAGACCTCAATGGAGCTGGAACATTGTCACCACACCATATGCCATTTCTGCATTACTCTTTACTCGCTTCCAGGCTTCTAAGTCTAAAATCCTCCTCTAATCTTCTAAAATCGTTTCCTCTGGGAATAAAAGATTATACTCCCTTACCTCCTGCATGCACTCATGTATTTCCGAATGCGAGATCATAGCCCATTTACGTTTCAGAACCTGGTGGATAAGATTAGACAAAGAAGCACCTTAAGCTTGTCCCATATCCCCATAATGTTTTCAGTTCTTCTGGAGAGCTCGCTACACAGATTCGCTATCTCTTGTGATTAAAAATGTCCCTTAGTTCCCCTTGAGAGTTCACAACGTAGTTTCCTGGATCTCCTTTGGATCAAATGCCATGTCCCACGTTGGGGGACAGATGTGGGACAAATGGTAACTGCAACGAAGAAAGGATATGGGAGACGTGGTTTTTTGAGAAGAAGGCATGTGCTTTATTTTTGGTATGTCAGGGGTATATGGGGTTAGAGATCAATTAATAATTGCAAGAACAATTCAGAAAAGTTTGCCACTCTGTTCATATCATGGATATCACTAAAACACCGGATCAGATTAGCAAATATAAAACTCTAATCGGCTTCCCCAAAATTAAATTGACTTCACAATAGAATGCCTAAGATTGTGAAATCATATCTCAGGAGTAGTTGGAGGAACAATACAATCGAAGAGTTTTCTATTCAGGGAAGGAGAATCTCATGACAAAGTGCTTAAGATTGGCCAACAAACAGAGGAAACCCTTAGGTGGAGTTTTCCTCAACTGGACCCCAGGAGTTCCAGGAAAGGGTGTCAGAAATCCTTGCTGAGGCTAAGTTTCCCTCTGTTCAATGGGATGTCATAGTTCCACTGTCTATGCTTTTGGATTTGGGAGATCTTGTTGAACTAGCGGAGTGAATGCGTGTGTATTTCTGCTTGTTTGTGGTTGTGTGTAGGTGAGTTTTCCTCAACTGGACCCCAGGAGTTCCAGGAAAGGGTGTCAGAAATCCTGGCTGAGGCTAAGTCTCCCTCTGTTCAATGGGATGTCATAGTTCCACTATCTATGCATGTGGATTTGGGAGATCTTGTTGATCTAGGGGTGTGAATGTGTGTGTATTTCTGCTTGTTTGTGGTTGTGTGTAGGTGAGCTTTTAGGTAAAGGACCTGCAAATCATTACTTGTGGGGCACTCCCGCCCCAGGTGCTTTGTATCATTAATAGGCGATTCTACTACTCCCCTTCTGCCGCCCTCCCACCCGTTTAAAAGTGCAGCTCTTGCCTCCATCAGAAGGAATGACACTGCCCCATTCCTAAGGAAATGGAAGGACTTGGAAAAAATTATATTAAGTGAAGTGAGCCAGAACCAAAGAAGCATAAACCCTATTTTGTCCCTCATAAGGAATAGCTAGTACAGGATTAGGCCAGTCATGTTAGAAGATCAAAATACCCCAATAGCTGCACCCATATGATCACATAAGATAATGCCAAGTGTAAGTGAAATGAATTCCATGTTATGAAAATGATTGTTATATCACAGTTGTAACTACTTTCAACATTACATGTGTATCTGTAGCTTCTACTATTGATGATGTTCTTTTATCACCTTCCTATGGTTGTATCTACACTATCTCTGTAATCTTACCTGAGTACACTGGAAACTGTCTATACTGGTATTAGAACTAGGAAACTGAAAGGGAATACCAAAATGGAGAGACACAGGATAAAAAAAGACAAACAACTACAAAATCAATACTTGCAAAACAGTTTGGTGTAAGTGAACTGAACACCTCATGGGAGGAAAGGGAAAGGGAGAGGAGAGAGGGGGGAATGAGAGACGAGGTAACAAACAGTACAAGAAATGTATTCAATGCCTAAAGTATGAAACTGTAACCTCTCTGTACATCAGTTTGATAATAAAAATTTGAAAAAAAGTAAAAACAAAAAGATAAAAAAAAATAAATAAAAAAAAAAAAATAAAAGTGCAGCTCTTTCTACCATTAAATGAGTCTTAGCATTGACTTGGTTCCCAGACTGTCTGTTTGTCCGCTGAGGAAAGTGGGGCTGGGATAAATGTCTGTCTGCACTCTTTTCCTCTTCTTGGCTCATCAGGGAGGGGCGTTTTTTCCCAACTCTCCGCAGTACACGAGAGCTTGGGAGACTAAACACCCCCACATTCACTCATGGCTGTCAAGTAGCTTCTACATTTCAACAGCAGTTCTTATTTCTCAGCCTGCTGTAACTGTGGAATTGTAATAATATGTCATTTTCAGTGCTCAGGACCTATCACAATGAAACCTAGGTTTTATTATATCCAAGAATCGCTTGTGGGGCTGGGGATATAGCCTAGTGGCAAGAGTGCCTGCCTCAGATACAGGAGGCCCTAGGTTCGATTCCCCAGCACCACATATACAGAAAACAGCCAGAAGCGGCACTGTAGCTCAAGTGGCAGAGTGCTAGCCTTGAGCGGGAAGAAGCCAGGGACAGTGCTCAGGCCTTGATTCCAAGGCCCAGGACTGGCAAAAAATAAATAAATAAATAAATAAATAAAAGAATGGCTTGCAGTTGCTATGGCTGGAATAGGACCCTATGTTTACACTTGCACTGCTTTTTACCTCAAGGCTTGGGGCTCATTATTCTGTATGCAGTATTGAAGAGTCCATTAGTAAATAGATGAGAAATGAAAATGAAATCATGCACATTATCTCACAGGTTTCCATCTGAAACAATTTTATTTCTTCACCTCTCTAAGTTAATTGAAATAGAAAAAAATGGCAGATAATTTCACAGAAGATGAGTTGCAGCATTGTAGGATATCTACAGTTTATCCATTTTATACTCGCATCCACTTGTGAGATGACAACATCAAAGTATTGTGCTTTTATCTGTAGCTTCCCTTCCTGCAGATATAGTGTCACAGGCATTCCTTGTGCCAGCTTTAGCTCTTTCTGTGAGATCATCCCATACAGTGAAAATTGCCAACCCTTATAATGTCAGCAACTGAATTTTCAGGAATATTTTCATAATCATGTTTTCAGACAGGACTTGTACATTGTCCCTGTCATTATGAAACACTGACTAACATGCTCATTGTTGGAAGACTCATGTTAATATAACAGATCTGTCATCAACTTCCATCACATTTGGGAAGTGCAAGTACGCAGCCCTCAGGTCTGGATATTAAGCTAGAAAAGCAAGAGGCAGTGAATGCCAAAAAATAACTTTTAGGCGTAGCAGAGTCTGACCAGCTGATTGATTCCCATGTCAATGTGCAGGATTCTATTGGACTCATAGGTACACACATTATCCACAGAGGAAAATTCAGTCTCCAATTTAGGATAAAAGGATTAGCATCAGAGTTTCTAGGAAAGCTTCTGACTGGTTACCTAGCACATGGTAGGAGACCAAAGACGTTTTTGTGATGTCACAGAATGCTCATTATGGTCTAGCTGTGTGCTAGACCTACTTGAGCAGACATAGCTACCCTCTAGGACTCCTTAAGCTGCAGTGTACCCTACTCTGCAGATGGGATGAGGACTTGAACATGCAGGAAACTGACATGAAGGAACATTTTTCAAATGTGCCTAATACGTTCCAACAGAGCTGTACAGGTGCAGAGACCTCCAACCTACCCTCCTGGTGGGAACCCTCACTCGTAGAGGAGGCGGCATTAAGGTCTGTGGTTGAGGAATTGGCTTTTCAAGCTTTGTGTCAGGCATCTTGGGTCCAAGGACTACCATCCCAGGATTGTGACTTGGAATCGGATCCAGACCCTGATTTTCTTTCCCTGACTTTTCCCAGAAAGCTTTGGACAATAGTAGAAAGTGACAAATTCAAGTCAATTTGGTGGGGTGAGGAGGGAACTTCTGTTGTGATTAATGAAGATCTATTTAAAGAAGAAATTTTGGGACGAAAATATCCTTTCAAGATATTTGAAACGAACAGCATGAAAAGTGTAATTCGACAGCTGAATCTGTACGGGTTCAGTAAACTTCATCACCAATTTGATCGTTCTGCTTCTCTGCTTGACTTCTTGACTGAGGAAGAGGAAGGCTCGTCTTTAAGGAAGGTAATTTCAATTTTCTTTTCCCTTACATAGCTATGCATACCTCTCTTGGTACACATGTTTCTTCTATCAGTGAACTAGAGAAATACCAAAGCTCAAATTACTTTCAAATGTAATGGAAAGGGCTGGGAATATGGCCTATGGCAAGAGTGCTTGCCTCCTACACAAGAAGCTCTCAGTTCAATTCCCCAGCACCACATATATGTGGAAAACGGCTAGAAGGGTCGCTGTGGCTCAGGTCGCAGAGTGCTAGCCTTGAGCGGGAAGAAGACAGGGACGGTGCTTAGACCCTGAGTCCCAGGCCCAGGACTGGCCAAACAAAAGGTAACGGAAAGAAAGGTTCACTTCGTAAAGAACAAATTTTGACTTCACCATTAGAATTTACAGAAATATCGCTAGCCAATTAGAATTATACCTTTGGACTGTGTACATAACCACATAACAGATTCTCTGTGTTCAACGTGGCAGATCCAATTGGTTCAGAACATTGTTGTATTTATCTGTTTCTCTTCTACTAAGCCCTGCATATAGTTAAAGTATTTATGCGTCAATTGACTCCTTTGCCATTGAGAGTAAATGGTAATTCATCTCCTTTGGCTAGGTTTGGCTCTGAGTCTCTCTGCTTCAAATGTCTCCAAGTAACTTTCTCCTTTTGTTTTAGTTTCTGTGCTACCAGAATCCAAATTTCAAACAAGGTTGTCCTGAACTGTTAGCAAGAATAAGACGAAAAGTCAGGATTAAAAAGTTTTCTGTAACAAGTGAATCATTGCCTGTGCAGCTGGATGAACAACTGCACCTGGGACATGAGGGTAATGCCAGTAATCCCAAAACAGATTTAGTCTCTGACACTAGTACTGAAGGAATCCTTTCAACATCACGAAGTTCACTGCTGTCTCTTAGACCCCAGCCATCTGGCACGCACATGCTGGCAACTGCAGAACATTTACTCAAAAATGACAATCCTGTCAGAGATTCTTCCGTCAGACATTCACACAAAAAGTTTATGGATCAGGGAGCCATGTCTAGTCATTTGACCACACTTCATGTGCTGTCAAACAACAGCTCCCTCCAGGCACCTGACTGCTTTGTGAATTTTGATAAAAGTTATAATTCTCAATATCAAAAATCACATCGATTATCAAACGATAATTTCAGAGAGATGATTCCAACTTCAGCTATTCCAAATGGATATTCTTATTTTATGGCCTATGAATCGCCACATTCAAGAATGCTAGTGACTGCATCCAATCAACTGTGCTCCAATGCCACCACACGCGAAATATCTGCCGCAGCATTTTCAAAATATCATCATATAATAGCACCAGTTTACAAGGAACAGAAAGAGAGTAATATCCCAAGCCAGTGCCAGAGTTGGGAGGAAAATTAATTTCGATGTGTATTGTTATAATGAATAAAGACTCTGCCCAGCTTTATTCAAGCAATGAAGGGTCATTCAACTGTATTGTTTCTTATAGGCCAATAGCAAATAAAACTAAAATGTTGCTTTATTTCAACAGTGGGATGTGCTTCATCTCATGTTTTCAGACATCAATATGTTGAGACTACCACTTGGGCTGTAAAAACCCAAACTTCTCAAGGCATTTCCATGCATTTATCTAAGAGGTTAGCATCATTGCCAATTGACCATTAGTTCAAATTAAACTACAGCACAAATAATGGGTTATATTCAAATGGAAATGACTCACTACCCGGGGCGACAAATGAGCTAGTTACTCCTGTCACACAAACCTTAGTGAAAGAGATCAACAAACAAACATGTGCTTCAATTTGAAACTGACCAAGACGTGTTCCAAAGGATATATGAAACTTAGGCAAACATGGGTGAACAATTGGCCATTTTCCCATTTCTATCCATTCCCCTCAAGGAGCCTTGTTTACTTCCAGCTCCACTATTCATATAACTGGCATCTACATGCATGCATGTGTTGCACATTGATGATCAATTTGTCCTCATTCCTGGTCGTCTTGGGTTACCAATATTAAACAGGAAGTGCATAATGACCAAAGCATATTAGACATGAGTATGTCCTTTTTGCCACATGGCAACAGCATACTCTACAACAGAATCGTAGTAGCAAGTAGCCAAAGTGTTCCCAATGATGATGAAAAAAAGATTAAAAAAAGATAAGAGGTGATATACCAAAAATCCGGAGCTAATGAAGGTACCAAGTAAGAAGGAAAGTTGTGGAACTAGAGAAAGGAGAGGGAAGCAATGAATGATATAAAGAAAAGGGATGGAGTGATGAAGCACAGGAAGACAAGAATTCAGGAAAGAAGACAGGAGAGAATGTAGCAAGGAGGGAAGGAATGCAGGCAGGCAAGGAGGCAGGGACAGATGGATTGTGGTTTGTATCAACAGTGTGAGGGATGGAGTTATAGGTGGAAGTATGGAGAAAGAAGGATCCAAAAGGAATCCTGGGGAAGGAGAGAGTGACAAACAGAGATAAGGAGGGAAGAAAAGAAATCAGGAAGGAGTGAAACAGAAAGGAAGGAAAGATGAGAACAAGGGAGACTGGGTGGGACATAGGAGTAAGGAACCATGAAAGCAGTGAGAGGGAAGATGAAAAGGAATTGATACTTCATGGGAAGCAATGAAATTCATAAAAATACATTGTACATTTATAAAGATGTGTTTTTACTTGGACACTCCTTAGTACATTGATACCAAATATTCAGTATCGAAAGAAATATTAATTGCCCTACTGGAGCAATAACTTCCAAAGAGATAGAATAAGTAATCAACAGCCTTCCAAAAAAAAAAAAAAAAAAAGGCCAGGCTCAGATGGATTCACCAAGAATTCCATAAAAATCTTTAAGGACGAACTATTAGCAATACTCCTCAAGTTCCTTAGAAAAATGGAAACAAAGGGAGAAATCCCACAATAATTCTTTCAATCTAAACTAATATTCATGCTGAAGACATGCAATGACCCAACAAAAAAAAGACAATAACGGACCTCCCTCACATTTGAACACAGATGTAAAGCTCCTCAACAAAGTATAAGCTAACCGAATCCTGAAGAAGATGAAACAAATTCTACACCATATTCAAATAGTTTACACCTCACAAACACAAGCGAATTTAACATTTACAAAGCTTTAAAAGTAATTCACTGCATTAACAGAGCTAAGACCAAGAATAATATCATCATCTCAGTCGATACCCAAAAACTTTCGAGAAAAACACAATACCCATTCAAGTTATAAGCCCTGGAGTAAATAGATATAGAAGGAATATTATTTAAAACAATACAAGCCATATAAAACAGAACACCTACTGATATCATACTAATGAGGAGAAACTAAAAGCACTTCCCCTTAAAACAGCAACAAGACAAGGATGCCCACTCTCCTTATGTCTATTCATTATATTTCTGGCACAGAGCCCCACACTCTGTGTGATTAAAGCACACAACAGCGACCATGGAGAAATCCTCCAGACAAGAGAAGACAGATGCAGATTGCAGGCTGAACACGGACTGGCTGAAATCGCAGAAAAAGCATGAGTACCCCACAGAAGTCATTATCACTCATGCCCACAGATCAGCTTCCTTCTGAAAGCTAGCTCTCCCCCACTGCCACAGCAAAGTGCCATCTTTCACACAGGCATAGGGTCAGAACAGATTGGAACTAAAGTGGGCCTGGGGAAAGTGAGGACAAAGGGGCCATCTTTGAAGAGGTCAATGGACCCAGCTGTGAGAGCCAGCTCCACTTAGGAGAATGACCCCTGCTCAGGCAGAAGCCACTTCCTGGGCCACAGCTCACACTTGGGTGAATTCAGCCAGAAGTGCCCCGCCCTGCCCACCAGAATTTCTAAAGTAAAATGGAAATGTTGAGCAGCTACTGGCAGCAAAGAACAACCAGATGGGAGAATAAACAGGTACTGTGACAGATAAGTGGTCCCAGCACAGAGGAAGCCCAATTCCCAGCTGGAAACAGCTGAATTCCAAAGCAAGCTCTGCCCAATAAGGCGCCCAGATAAGGAGGTAAGAAACTCGCCCAAGCAAGGGACTCTCAGCCAGGTAAACCAGGCCAGAGACACCGCCTGCTGAGTCCACAGCCTATTCAAAGCCAGGCACTAAAGGCAGCAGCCACAATCCAGAGGACAGCAGCCATGGTTCCTAAGACTGTTCATGTCCCCCATCTATAGAGGACACCCAAGTACTACATGCAAGCTGTGCAAAGAACAAAGCCTTAGCATTTCACTAGCTGGGGACCAGGATCAAAGCATATCCACCCCTTGCGAACTAAAAGCAAGTCAAACCAGCCAAGGAGAAAAATAGACGGCAGATCATCTCTAGGAACCCAGAGGCTGTAGAAAGCCCACCCAAACTATTTTTAAACATATTCTAAAACTTTTCTTTTGTTTTAATTTATGATACGTTGTGTTTTAGTTTTCTATTTTTGTTTGTTTTATCAGGTCTTTTGGTAGTTTTTCTGGGGGATTTTTGATAATATTTTCTCTTTTGTACCTTTGTCTTCCATTATTTTTTTTTTGTTACTCTTCATTCCCTTTTTTCAAAATTACTTTCTTATGAATAACACCTTACTCTTTTCTGATAACTATCCATGTCTATCATTTTAACTCTGGTACTAGTACTGGATCTACTCTTCTTCCCATTTCCATCTTACTTGAAGTAAACCAAAATCATCATCCCCTCATACATTTTACTCTATTCTCTTTACAACCTCTAATTAACACTCGTGATTTACTTCCAGGACCTCCAGATTCCATTGAGCCTTGGTTATTGGATAGAGGGTATCCTGTTCAATCCGAGTGATTCCAAAGGGTTCATAGAGAAACTCAGTCAGTTTAAAAAGAACCTGATATAAAGGACAAATATTGCTCATAGGTTTGTAACAGTTACTAAGTAACTACTGAATACAGGGCTCAGGATTGGTTGTTAAATTGATATTGTATTCTTTAGGAACACCAAATCTAATTTTTTATACAGGTATACATGGTATCTGTATATAATTGTGAACTTCTAAGATTCACATAACAGTGCGTGGCAAGGTCTGCTTTGGGACTTATATTGTGCTCACAGGTGCTTCTAGATTGGCATCCACAATCCAAATGTTTAGAGGAAGCACAAGAAACACAACAAACAATGAAGACTTATCTTCCACTCAAAACAAAAAGGAAGCAGAGCAGTCAATCAAAGACAAAGAAAAGAACCCTCAAAATGCTCTACAAAGTCTACTGATAAACATGTTAAATAAAAAGTTTGAAACAATACCTCAATCCTTCCATAAATTAACAAATTCAGGGCCTCGACAAACAAAAAGATAAATGAACTTCCAGAGTCAAAGGAAAAGATAGCTACTCAGCTAAAAGATTTGAGAGACAGCACTCAAACCAAATGAATTAATGAAAGAAGTCCATGCAGGACCTAAGAGATAATTATAGCAAGAACATGGAAATCATCAGGAAAGACCAGTCCGAAGGAAAAGAGATTCGAAATCAAGTAGCTAGCCAACATTCCTGACTAGATGAAACAGAGGATTGAATCTCAGGAGCTGAAGATTCCCTAGAATTTATGGAGAAAGATCAAACACAATACAAAAGGAATCCAATCAACATAACAGATTACTCCAGGAGGTCCAAGACACAATCAGGAAGCCCAATTTAAGGCTAATCAGTATTGAGGAAAACGTGGAGAAAGAAGTTAATGAAATAGGGCAACTTATTTAAGAAAACATTAGCCGAGTTCTTCAGAAATATTCAGAACGATAGGCCTATACAGAAACAAGAAGCAATTAGATACCAAACCGACCAGAGCAGAGTAGGGCATCCAATTGACACTCAACTAACCCAGACTTCTCAGCAAAGTCCATAAAAGCAAGGAGAGCCTGAAATAAGGTATGCCAAAAGCTAAATAAAAATTACTACCAACAAAGAATACTGGACCCAGCTAAAATCTCATTCATAGGGAAAGGTTTAATAAAAGTCTTCCACAGTAAGGAAAAACTGAAACAATATATCTCCACCAAACCAGCTTTAGAGAAAATCCTCAAAGATGTACTATCCATGGAAAATAATCAACATCCCAATACAGACAGAGAAATGAACCCTAAGTAGAAAACCAGAACATTAGATCAAGAATTGGGAAGACACTATTTTAAACATGATAGCTATAATGAAGGAAAAAATGGTCATCTCTCAATCCCAACTCTCAACATTAATGGACTTAATTCTCCAATCAAACGACATAGGCTCATAAGTTGGATCAACAATCAGGATCCATCTTCCTGCTGCCTCCAAGAGACTCATCTATCCAGCTAAAGCAAACATCTTCTAAGAGTGAAAGGCTGGAATAAAACCTACAAGCAATCTGCAATCATAGCAGGCTGCAGTTACAATCCTAGTATCAGATAAAATTGACTTCAAATTAAAAATAGTAAGAAGACACAAAGAAGGTTACTACATACTAATAAACGGATCTCTCCTACAGGAGGATATAACCATCCTAAATATCTACACAACAAATACAGGAACACCCAACTTCATCATACAAACACTACTGACTGGAAAAACACTCACACACACACACACACATTGATAGTTGGGGACTTTAAGACTCCACTGTCACCTGTGGACACATCAACAGGCCAAAAACTGAACAAAGAAAACACAAATCTAAACAACTGCATAAACCAACTAAACTTAACCGACATCTACTGAATAGTCCATCCAGCAACACCAGAATAGACATTATTTCAGCAACACATGGGACATTATCCAAAATAGATCACATCTTAGGGAAGAAAGAAAATCTGTACAAATTCAGGAGTATCAAAATCATTCTGTTTCTTCTCTCAGACAACAATGGAATAAAAGTAGAGCTCAACTCAAACAGCCAACACAGAAAATACTACAATTCATGGAGACTAAACAACACAGTGCTGAACCATCAGTGGGTCATTGAAGAAATTGAAGCAGAAGTTCAAATATTTATGGAATTCAAACAAGATGAGTACACAAAATACCAGCTCTTTTGGGACACAGCAAAGGCTGTTCTCAGAGGAAAATTTATATCTCTCAGTGACTAAATGAACAAACAAACTTGAGAAATAGCAACTCAACAACTTAAGCAAGCCCATTAATCTCCTCGAAAGAGAAAAACAATCTAAACCCCTTGTCAATAGACCGAAGCCAATAATTAAAATCAAATCAGAATTAAAAGAATTAGAGCCAAAAAAATTGAAAGAATCAACAAAGCAGAGTGGGTTCTTTTAAAAAAATTAACAAGTTAGACAGACCCCTAGCAAAACTGACCAAAAAATGAAGGCAGCACACCCAAATAAAGAAGATTAGAGAAGAAACAGGTAACATCATCACAGAAACAACCACATTTCAGAACACAATAAAAGACTATTTTGCAAAAGTTTATGCTACAAATTTGAGAACCTGGAAGAAATGGACGATTTTCTAGAAAAAATTATATCCACACACTCAAACATGAAGATTTAAAGCTTCTCAAAAGGCCCATATCCAGCATTGAAATAGAAAAAAACAATAAGTGATCTCTCATCCAAGAAAAGCTAAGGTCCGGACAGATGCACAGCAGAATTCTACAAGGCCTTTCAAAGCAGAATTCACTCCAATAATTCTCAAAATCTTCAAGGGAATGGAAAGAGAAAGTTCACTACCAGACACATTCAATGAATCCAGTATAACCCTCATTACAAAACCAGTCAGAGAATCATCATGGAAAAAGAACTACACACCAATTTCCCTGATGAACAGAGATGCAAAAATTCTCATCAAAATTCTGGCCAATAGACTTCAACAGCTCACTCAAAAAATCATACTCCATGATCAAACTAAATTCATCTCAGGCATGCAAAGTTGGTTCAATATACGCAAGTCAATTAACATAATCCACCACAGCAAAGTTGGTTCAATACATGCAAGTGAATTAATGGAATCCACCACATCAAAGGGAGAAAGATAAAGAACCACATGATTTGATCTCTGGATGTGAAAACGGCATTTGATAAAATAAAGCACCCATTTATGATAAAAGCCCTGGAAAAATTGGGATTCCAGGGAACACTCCTGAATATAATATAGACAGTTTATGACAATCCCACAGCAAGCATAATTCTAAATTGTGAAAAGCTAGAGCCATTCGCCTTAAAATTAGAAGCAAGATAGGGATGTCTGCTCTCTCCCCTCCTCTTCAATATGGTTCTAGAACTCCTAGACAGAGCAATTAGGCAAGAAGAAAATATAAAGGGGATACAAATAGGGAAAGATGAAGTTAAACTTTCTCTCTTCACAGATGACCTGATCCTGTAACTAAAGAACACCATAGGCTGTACTCACAAGCTGCTAGAGCTGATCCAAAACGTTGGCAAAATTGCAGGATATAAAATAAACCCTAAAAAAGCAATGGTTTTCTATATGCTAATGATCTGAACCCCAAGGCTGGAATCAGGAAAGCAACTCCTTTTGCAATAGCCTCCAAAAATATGAAATACTTAGAAATAACCTTAACCAAGAAGTGAAAGATTTCTATGAGGAGAACTTTAAAATCCTGAAAAACGAAATGAAGACAGAACTAAGGAAATGGTATAACCTCTCATGCTCATGGATTGAGAGGATTAATATAATCAACATGGCAATGTTTCCACAGGCCATCTCCAAATTCAATGCAAGACCGATTAATATCCCAACACCATTTTTTAATTTTTTTTTTTTTTGCCAGTCCTGGGCCTTGGACTCAGGGCCTGAGCACTGTCCCTGGCTTCTTCCCGCTCAAGGCTAGCACTCTGCCACTTGAGCCACAGCGCCGCTTCTGGCCGTTTTCTGTATATGTGGTGCTGGGGAATCGAACCTAGGGCCTCGTGTATCTGAGGCAGGCACTCTTGCCGCTAGGCTATATCCCCAGCCCCCCAACACCATTTTTTAATGAAATAGAGGAAGCAATACAGAAATTCATATGAAACAATAAAAGACCCAGAATAGCAAAAACAACCCTAAGCAGAAAGAACAGTGCTGGAGGAATTACAATCCCCAACTTCAACCTGTATTTTCAAGCTATAGTAACAAAAACAGCTTGGTATTGCCCTCAGATCAGGCCTGAAGACCAATGGAACGGAGCTGAAGACACAGAAATGAACCCACATGCCAGGAGCATAGCCAGCAGTTAATCTCACTTTGATCTCTGGCTGTGTTGCTATCACAAGGATATACTAAGTGCAAGGACATTTGTTTACTAGTATTTCTGCCAATGCCTGGAATTGCTTTGCTATGTCTGCTTTGCTATGTAAGCTGTCGTACATTCCTACGTTAATCAACCTCATTCTGTCTTTACTGCCAATAAATGTTGCGAACTTCAAACCTCTTTGTGTTCTTGAATTTTAGCTACCCTATGCTATTCCCTGGTTCCAAAACTGTATGTAAGCTGGAAGTTCAGAATAAACTTGGCTGCAGTCTTGAGTTACAATCTTAAGTTGCAGACCTTCCGACCCCATCTTTGCCTCTTGTCTTTTTTCTCTTGTCTTGTATTTTTCCTTTTCTTAAATCCTCGACCCCCTTATTCAGGATTGCCTTTACACTGCCCGCTGGTTCCGGCAGAGTGGCGCCCGAACAGAGACCTGTACACTTGGAACGAGGGCAGAGGACCCCGCTAAGGTAAGGATGCCTGATCACTTGGGAAGGAGAGCGGGAGAGAGTGTATCGAGAAATTATGGAACTAAGTAAAGGCTGCATGCTATACGTGTAGGCCCCCCAATAAATGCTTCAAGCACAGGTAGTGAAAGTTGTCCAAAGTCACTTAAAATGTTTCTTTCACTTTATGGAGGAAGCATGACCCCAGTTCCTGGAGGAAGGAACCAATAACTGAGAAACTTGGCAGAAAATTGGAAAAAAGATTCAGGAACATTATGACGCCAATGGCCCTAAGAAAACCCCAGTGGATGCTATTATTCCTTGGTATCTGGTCCGAGATTGCTTAGATCCTAGACTGAAACAGAATAAATTCAATCAGTTGATTGGAGAGACTGAAAGGGACCTGATGAGTATTGCCCAGCTCCAGGAGCATATGCTGCTTCCTGGGAAGAGCTGAGAAAATTAATAAGACCTGAACCCACTGGGCTAGATATTAAGGAAGACTCAGATGGCTCAGACACTGAGGAGAAATTAGGCAATGAGCCTAGTAAAGATAGATTGAACTGTGTTGAGAATATGATGGAATCAGTTATAACCATATTGTCATGGCTTCATCCAGAACAACAAACTCCTTGAAAGGTAGATACTGGTGAGCCCCCACCAAGAGTCCTGCAGATTTACAGCTCTCCTAGGTGCAGACTGCTCACAGAGGGGAGGGACCTGAGGGTAGGCAAATGCTAAAACCGCCGAGGTAACTTCTCCTGACCGAGTGCTCTACACTCATCCACCACGACAACGACAGATTTGAAACCCCAACCAGGGTGAGTGACGATTAGCGTGGAGCTTGGATTTTCCATAAAGCTACTGGGCTAGGTCAAGGGGATCAGCAATTGTGGGTATTTGGATTCAACTGATCTCTCGTTCAGCTCTGCTGGTCGCTCATCAAGTGGGGGACAGTCTAAAATGTTTCAGGAAAGCCCAATCTTACATATTTGGAAGATTGAGTCCCAATCTTACATATTTGAAATATTTTGCAGGACTTACCTAACTTCTATGAGTGCTCAGGCAGATGAAGTTCTCTCTGTCTCATTCTCTGTCTGTCTCACTAAACTCTTCCTGCCTGCCTGTAACATAGGATGGACTGGTGCTAGCTTCCAAAGGTACCAACATTGGTTTAACATCTGCTTTGAAAGACTCAAAGAAAGGTTTTCTATTCTTGTTATTGTTGTTAAGTTTGGAGACTCAGTTAAATTCTGCTTGTTTGGCTAAATTCTAAGTTTCCTCTAGCATTGAACACATGGTCGACAATAGCATTGGTAGGGTTGGAAGTCCACTCATCCCTCAGGTGACACGCATGCCAAATTCCTGGAGGCTGGGCAGGGACTTGGAGTCTCCAGCTCCTGGTAACCCTGCCCCTACTCTGAACTCTGTAACTGTGGCCTTGCATTTCAAAGGTGCCTTGCAATTCAAATGCTGGAAGATGAAAGAGTCTTGCTGTGAGGTTGCAGTCTATGTTCTGTTCATGTCCTGTCTCCCATAAGCTCCCCATGGTAGCTGAACTGGTTTCTCAAACTGTGGCTTCTCAGATAATCTCTAAAAATTGTGGTTTGCTGGAAAAGTCTTTTTTTGTATACTATTTAACCACGTGGTTCTAAAATATAGGTAAAAGAACATCATTTGCCACAGAAATTCCAGAAAAATTACATGGCCAATTAAAGAACAATTCTAAGAGTGCCCCAAAGATTGTGCACATTGTGTATATGTCTGTATGTCTGTCTATGTGTATCTGTTGGTAAAACTTAAAAACAAAACAAAAAACAGGTTTTAAACCCAAACTGATCATGTTTGGGTGCAAGCAAATGTGTCTGAGAAAATCTCCAAAAGATTCGAGTCAAGTGTACATGTAATCGTGACAATTCTTTGATATAGACTAAGATTTTGCTTCTCCATTTTTTTCTTTTTTTTCCTATGCTCTCACAAAATCTTTAAGATCAAGGGACCAGAGTCATTTTGGAACAGCTGTACAAATGTGACTATTAACCTAAATTTTCCTGACCCCAACTTAACATTTTGCTTTATGGGATGCAGGTTGACATGTGTGCTAGCTAAGTGGACCGTGGCAGTCTGTGGCTACAGAAAGCTGCCTCCACAGCTGGATCCCAAACTGCCTGGTTTGCTCAGGCCATCTAGGAGTCCTGTGAGGATTTTGACAGGCCCAGGCTGTCAAAGGCTACTACCCTGGCTCTGCCTGCCCCAAGATTAGAGTTGGGTTTATAGCAGGCCTATCATGACAGAGGTGCAACCGAGACTTATTCCAAGGTTAAAAGCATCAGAGTTATGTTTGGCGACCACAGGGTTACACTGGGGTAGCATTGGTGTCTTCTCCTTCCATGACTCACAGGCTGCTACAGAGAGCAGACTTGGTTAGTCTTCAATCTGCGTGGATTTTATGACTAGGAAGATGATTAAAGGCCCAAGCCTTCTAAAATCTGTTTAAAAATGTCTTTAACCAGTCTGTGTAGAAATTTACAGGCAACCAGCAGGAAATGTGACAGCCTGTCCAGAGGACTCTTTGAGATGCTACTACAACCATACCCAGATACAAGCATTCTCTCCTGCTGGCCTGGATGGAAGACACAGCCACTTCAGATCCACTGAAGCTAAGACTTTTATTGTTATTCATTTGTTTTCTCTTTCACCTGCCAGTAAGGTAAGGTTAAATAATATGATTTGATTTGATGGCACATGGATCTCATTCAGTCTGCGATCTCTAAGTGTTACAAGAAAACTTTGGCAACTATTTGTTGGTCAACTCCTAACAACTTACAAGTAAACTCTACTCCTTTCTTTTGGTCTTCTGTTCCTTTAATTGGAAATAAAAAGGGCTTCTATGGCTAAGACTCCCTGGATTACAATACAAAGCCAGCCAAGGCAAAGAGAAATAAATATACCTCTTGGTAATATTTGAGGTCCTTATTAATTTACTAGTCAGAAATTACAGATTACGACTTCTCATTTGCGTACCTTGCATGCTTTTCAAAGTTTCTGGGAGATTTTAATTGGCTTCAAACTTATCTTAAATTATCCACAGCTGAATTAAAACCCTTATTTGATCTATTAAAAGGAGACCCTGACCCTACATCTCCCAGACAAATGACAATTGAAGCAGCTAAAGCCTTAAGCATAGTAAATTCTGCCATTTCTACCCAACATGTAAATTATATTGATTACTCAGCCCCTTGGGAAGCATATATCTTAACTACACCTCATTCTCCAACTGTGGTCCTCTGACAGTAGGGACATCTTCTATGGCTTTCCTTGCCTGCTACTCCCTCAAAAGTGTTAACTCCCCATTATAAATTGGTGGCCACCTTAATTCCATATGTGCCGTGTGGAATCTTGTAAGTATCTCGGATGAGATCCACAGGTTATTTATGTCCCCTATACTTTAAAACAGCCATAAAACACCAAATTTCTAAATTAAAAGGGGGGGAATTATACCCCTTCCTCCTGTTAATATTCTTTCTCATGCTTTATTCGCAATAAATATTTTAAATTTGGACTGGAAAGGCCTTTCCACAGCACATCTGTTCTGGGAAAATAGAGAGAAAAGAGCTTTTGCCCAAGTTAAGTGGAAAGATCCTTTAACAGGTGCTTGGCACAGGCCCGATCCAATATTGACATGGGGTTGAGGACATGTTTGTGTTTTTTCAAAGAATGAAAATGACACCCGCTGGCTACCTGAATGTTGTGTTTGGATTGTGGAAGCTCAACAGAATCATAAAAGCACTGACCCACTGGGCTTACATGCCAAATACACCGAATGTTCACCTTGTGACTTGTGAAGGAGCTGAGGTGTTCATCCATTTCAACAGATTAGCATATGGGACAGCTCCAGATCCTTTTGTCCAACACGCTAAAATGAGAGACTTTGCAGCTTCTGGCATTGGAACCCCTTTATGTTTTACAACTGATTCCAACAGTTATATTCCAGGCTGTACTGTAATGTAATCCATAAATCATAGAATTTGAATTTCTGATAACAATGAAGTATTTAATATACAAATGACTTCATTGCCTACTAGGTTCCATGTACATGCTAAATCTACATCGTCCTTTATGATACCTCACTGCATCAATTCTTCTCAAATTGTAGAATCCCCAGGAGAACGGCATACCATAAAGTGTAGCCATGAACATCCTTTTATAACCAATATTTCAGGAACTAATTCTCAGCTGATGGACTGGTCCGGAGCCAATCTAACCAACAAGTACAACCCAGGTCTGGGGTGGATGAATGGACACCCTCAACGTCATGTCTGGATGTTAGTGGCTGTCCTAAATAATATCTCCTGGCTCACTTCCTCTTCTTTAAAAAATAGTATGAGTTGTGTAACACTTCCTTATGCCATAATGTATGGACCTTTTAATATCTCTATAGGAGCCACGTATTTCAATGTTACTTGTACTAAGTGTTCTTTTACAAATTGCTTGTATGGTGGTCTTACTGATTCTGTAATTGTTATTAAGCAGCCTCCATTTGTCATGCTTCCTGTGAACATATGTGAAGCTCGTTATGAAGAAATAGGTATTCAAGTGTTAAAACATTTAAAAGAGCTCATGCGCCATAGACGACTCATAGGGCTATTGTTAGCAGGCATTGTAGCCTTTATTTCCTTGTGTACCTCTTCTACAGCAGCTACTGTGGCTTTAGCACAAAGTGTGCAGCCAGCTCATTATGTTAATCTGCTTGCTCATAATACTATGCAAGCCCTGCACTTTCAAGGCAGGATTGATGATAAGGTAGAACAAAAATTAGAAGCATTGTATGAATCTGTGTTGTCTCTCAGAGAACAAATTCATGCTTTACAAACTTTGCAACTGGTGTGCTGTCATGCTGGGTTTGACGTTATCTGTGTCACCCTCCATAAATATAATGGGTCGAGCTATCCTTGGGAACAAGTTGTAGCACATCTTAATGGTGTTTGGCAACATAGTAATTTGTCCTTAGATCACTTTCAACTCCCTAGGCAAATAGCTGGACTAGAACAAGCTCCGCCTCTGGACTCTGAAGTGGCAGAAACAGCAAAAGAACTGTTTGAACAACTTCAACAGTATATCCCTTCCTTGACTAATGTTAAGGAGCTGATAATGACATGCTCGGCCCAGAGATACTTTTGCTGATGGTTTTTCTATGCCTTCCATGGATTGTATGCATATTGCAAAACTCTTTCATGAGGTTAACCTGCCAGCTGCATAAGGTCAAGCTCCAAGTGAATGATTTTTCCCCTGAGAGGAACCACAGTCAGAGAAGGGTACGAGGGGCTCTCAGTCTGACCAACCTATTACAGGGCCTTCAGCGTTGCTCTGAAAAAGATCCCGAGGACGGTTTAAGGCAGGCTAGGTGACCCACCCAACCTAAAACAGGCGAGTTCACTTCTTTAATCAAAGATGGTGGACCCACACATCTATGCCTACTAAATCTTTGATAAAGGACCTGAAAAATAGGATGTAAGAAAGATTGCCTCTTTAACAAATGGTGCTGGCAAAACTGGGTAAACACAACCAACAAACGAACACTAGATCCATACATATCACCCTGCCCCAAAATCATTTCCAAATGGATCAAAGACCTCGAAATTAAAACAGATACCCTGAAAATTCTAAATGAAGTAGTAGGAGAAACACGTGGGCTTCTTGGCACGGGATGAAACTTCCTTAACCAAGACCCAGAAATGCTACAAATCATAGAAAGGATGCACAAATGGGAATGCATCAAACTGCAGAATTTCTGCAGGGCAAAGGACATAGCTTGCAAGGTAACCAGAAAGCCTACAAATTGGATAAAGTTCTTTACCGGCCATAAAACGGACAACGGTCTCATATCCAATATATATTCAAAACTAAAAAAATTACATTCTGGCAACAAAAGTGCAAAGAAGCAATTGCCCCCTCAACAAGTGGGCTGAAGACTTAGAAAGAGACTTCTGTGATAAGAAAATGAGAATGGCCAAAAGACATAGGAAAATTTGCCCTAAATCACTGGCCATAAAAGAAATGCAAATCAAAAGAACATTGAGATTCCATCTCACACCTGTAAGAATGTCCTACTACAAGAAAACTAACAATAACAAATGTTGGAAGGGATATGGCTAAAAGGGAACCCTACTTCATTGTTGGTGGGAATGTAAACTGGTTGAGCCACTCTGGGAAGTGGTATGGAAATTCTTAAAACGCTAAGCAAAGAGCTCCCCTATGACCCAGCTGCCCCATTTTGGGACATCTACCCAAAAGACCACAAACAAGAACACACTAAAGCCACCAGTACAATGTTCATCACAGCACAATTTGTCATAGCTAAAATATGGAACAAACCCAGATGCCCCTCAGGAAAATCACGATCAGGACAATGTGGTACATATACACAAAGGAATTTTATGCCTCTATCAGAATGAATGAAATTTCCCCATTCGTAAGGAAATGGAAGGACTTGCAAAAAATTATACTAAGTGAAATCAGCCAGACGAAAAGCAATTTGGACTCTATGATCTTCCTTATAGGGAGTAATTACCACAGGTTTAGGCTAGTCACAGCGAGGGTTACAAGAGCCCAGTAGTTATACCCTGATCAACACATAAGATGAAGCTCAGTAAAATAAACTTACAATATGCCATAGGAAACCATAGCTTCCATTGTTGATTATCCTCTTGTATCTCCTTCCTTTGGATGTACCTGCACTACCACTGTACCTTATCTGAGTACATTGGAAACTGTGTATACTGGTATTAGAACTAGGAAAGTGAAAGTGAATACTAAAATCGAGAGACACAGTATAAAAGGACAAACGACTGCAAAAGCAATGCTTTCCCAACTGGTGTAAACCAACTGAACACTCATGAGGGAGAGTGAAAGAGGGAGAGGGGAGAGGGGAAGGAGGGAGGAGGTAACAAACTGTACAAGAAATGTATCCAATGCCTAACGTATGAAGTTGTAGCCACTCTGTACATCATTTTGACAATAAAAATAAATTTAAAAAGCTAGTATTTTATTAGCAAGGTAAGACTTGCCATATAGCTCCTAGGAGAGAGATCATGTTGATTGTGATATTTAATTAAAATGCCAATTTCATATTTCCTGTCTCTTGCCATAGTTATGAACAGCTATGTCTTCAGTGTCCTAGTACAATTTCTAGTATAGTAAACACATCAAATTCCTGGCTATAGTAGCCACTAACCTGATCATAATTCATAAATGACTAATGTTAAAATCCTACAGCTGTAAAAACTAGAAAATTTTATCTGTAAGTACTAATGAGTGGTGGAATCTCTTACCATTATCATGGAAAATAACATTCTGGCAATAAACACTTTTTATGCTAATTGATTTATTACCTAACACCTCTTAGAAGTTTTTCAGGTGAGATACATGTAACTGCAGTGATTCTGGCAAAATGGATACAACATAGGGATTTTAAATTGGTGGTACTAATATTTTTCTTATCCAACCATTACAAAATTCTAGTCACTAGATCTTACTTTAAACAAATGTGGCTTTCTCGTTTTTTTTTTTTTTTCTGATCCAACCCAAACAAGAGTGACTAGTCATTGCATATAATCATATGAAGTCCAAAACATTTCTTCAGTTATATGTTTGTCTAATTTTACATGCAAAACAGACCAAGTGTGTAACACTCACATGTTCGATTAAAATATGTTCTGATTGGGAGGAACTATATTATAACATGGAGAGGGAAGACATTAAACTGATTGAATATTAGACAGTTAATAGTTTGATTAGTGAAGTTTTTACTGAGTAATCTCAATGAGAAAGAGGAAGAAAACAGCAAAACTTGGGTTAATCATGTCAAATATTAAGTTGAGAATGGAGGCATGGAAGAGCTGTATTCAATGTGCATAAAAAATCTTCAGATATTTTGCTGCCTGAATTTCTCTACTCCAAACTTTTCATTTTACTGATAAGGAAACAGAGACCCAAAGAACCTAAGAAGTTTGGCTGAGGTTCAGCCAGTAGGTGGCAGAAACCCAATTC
The DNA here is from genome assembly GCF_023159225.1 of Perognathus longimembris pacificus. Classification (NCBI taxonomy): domain Eukaryota; kingdom Metazoa; phylum Chordata; class Mammalia; order Rodentia; family Heteromyidae; genus Perognathus; species Perognathus longimembris. Next base: position 11,518 of record NW_025957398.1, on the reverse strand, counting down.
TGAAATTGGGTCTAAGGCAGTAGGAAGCAGAGCAGTATTAGAGATAGTTTCATGAAGCAACATCTTTCTGTCTCTCTTTGTATCTCTGTTTCTCTGTCTCTTTCTCTGACTCTCTCTGTCTCTCTTTCTCTCTCTCTCTGTTTCTTCCTATCCCCGCCCTTCTATATTACTCGGATTTGAGCTTCATCCTTGACAGACAAGTTCTTTCCCATTGAACCTATGCTTCTAACCGCTTTTCTGCTTAATTTTTCCTCAGGTCGCGTCTCATGTTCAGGCAGGCCTTGGACAGCAGCCCTCTTATCTGGAATAGCTGGAAACCCACAGGTGCACCATTTTAGCTAGCTCACTGATGGAGATGGTTTTTCAGTAACTTTTTCCTCAGGCCAGTCTCAAACTGCGATTCGATGGAGTCCTATCTCTCAACTGTGAATTGTACTTTTGTTGCTAATCTCAGATTTTTAATGTTGTAAGTTTGAAGTTTGTATTAATGACTTATTGTGTAAAATTTCTTTAGCATATATTAAGAAACTTCATGACCATGTAAGGACCATTTCTTATAAAAGTGATGTTCACTAAAATCAAATGAATTTATAACTGGGGATCCACAAAGGAAAATTATTTGGTGTTTATGTTCCTCTTACACTTGACCATGCTTTTTCAATATGGTAATGCATCTCATACATGACTTCCCTAAATGAATCTTTTTAACAGATTTCATACTTATATTTCTTTTCATGAAAGGGCTATATTATATAGTACAATCATGAATTTAGTATATGAGATATTACTGGCTACAATCCTGAATCCTGGGCTTCTCTGTGGATTATACTTAGAGAAAGTATGACGGAAATAATATGGATAATGTTCAAAAAGATGCCCAGATATTTTCAACAAACCAAGGCTTAGCACCATGACAACTAGATGATATATAGGCTGTAATATTTCTTTTTTTTTTTTTTTTTTTGGCCAGTCATGGGCCTTGGTATCAGGGCCTGAGCACTGTCCCTGGCTTCCTTTTGCTCAAGGCTAGAACTCTGAAACTTGAGCCACAGTGCCACATCTGGTCATTTTCTATATATATTGACTGGGGAATGGAACACAGGGCTTCATGTATAGGAGGCAAGCACTCTTGCCAATCGGCCATATTCCCAGCCCATGCTGCAATATTTTTAGAGTATTCTGATGAGCATAGAGAGCTTCTTATTTCTGAGAATTCACAAGAATGAGCAAACACACACACACACCTTATTATATGTACAACAGCATAGTTTGCAAAAAAAATTTAGCGGTAGTAGTGACTTTGTGCTTCCAAGGCAGGCATTCTACCCCATGAACCACAACCCTAGATTTTTTCAATTTTTCATGTTTCTCAAATATAATCAAATACTAGTGCATCCACTGGCCTGTACAGTTATCTTCCAGGTAATTCTTCCCATAAAGCTGTCAGGTGTCATAATGCTCAACTTTTTATTGATGGAGATTTAATGAATTTGTTTTTATAAAGGTGATGAACAGAGGGCTTACAGTTATGTAACTCAGGTACTGAGTTCTTTTCCTTTTGAACATTGTCACCTCCTCCCTCATTTTCCCACAGATGTTTTTCCACCTTCACCCTCACTGCAAGTTGTATACTTCATTTCCAACATAGTGTCTAGCGAGTATCACAGTGGAATTGATGCACTGCTTGTCCTTTGTTTCAGTAGCCATACAAATGACAAAGGTCTCAAATCTAAACTATACTTAGAACTAAAAAAATAACTAAGTCCACCCTACAAATCCTCAAAGAAATAACTATTCCATTAGTAAGTGGGCTGAAGACTTAAAGAGACACTTCTATGCAAAGTAAATAAAAATGGCCCACAGACACAGGAAGAAATGCCCATCTCTGGTCATAAATGAAATGCAAGTCAAAACTACGTTGAGATTCCACCTTCCCCCAGATAGAATGTCCACTGTCAATAAAACTAATAACAGGTACTGAAGGGGACTTAGCAAAAAGTTAAGACTGCTTCTGTTTGTAGAGTGTAAACTTGTAAACCACTCTGGAAAGCAATATGGAGGTTCCTCAAATTGTTAAATATAGAGCCCTATGACCCAAAGATTCCACTTCTGGGCATTTACCCAAAGGGTCACAAACAAGACCATACAAAAGCTACCAGCATAACTATGTTGCAGCATATTTACCATAGTTAAGAAAGGGCTGCAAGCCACAGGCTCCTCAGTAGATGAATGGATCAAGTAGTTGTGGTACATACACAAAATGGAATGCTATATTTCCATCAGAAGGAATGACATTGTTCCATTTGTAATGCAATGGAAAGACTTGGGAAAAATCAGACTAAGTGAAGGGTTCCAGACCTAAAGAATCATAGATTCAAACGTTACCTCATTAGTTATAATTAATATATGTCCTGGATAGTCCTAGCAGATGATCACAATAGCTCAATAGATATGTACCTATGATCTCACAAGACAATGCTAAGTGAATTGATCCTGAAGATATGGAAAAAAGAAGGATTTCTATGTTGTTTTTGATGTACTATGTGAAGTTATTTCTTTTTTTCCTTCGTTATATTTATTTGATATTGGCCCCCTGAGGAAAATATATGTTTGTCTGAATTAGGTAAGGGAAAGGGAAAAACAAAATGGTGAGAAAAAGAATAAAGAGTGAACCAACCCAACAGTGAATTTTTGAAAATTAACCATACAAATACCTTGAGGAGACAGCAGTGGGCAGGGCAAGAGGGATATGGGAGAGGAAGAAAGGAGGGCATAGGATTGGGGATATGGCCTAGTGGCAAGAGTGCCTGCTTCATATACATGAGGCCCTGGGTTCGATTCCCCAACAGCACATATACAGAAAATGGACAGAAGTGGCGCTGTGGCTCAAGTGGCAGAGTGCTAGCCTTGAGCAAAAAGAAGCCAGGGACAGTGCTCAGGCCCTGAGTCCACCCCCAGGATTGGCCAAAAGAAAAAAAAAGAAAAAAAAGAAAGGAGGGCATAAAATGAGGGAGGAGGTAATAAGTATAACAAGAAATGTACTCACTAACATGTGTAAGTAACTGTAACTCTTCTGTACATCATCTTGACAACAAAATTAAATAAAAAAGATCATAAACGTGAAGCAATTTTTCTTCCAATACGGAAAACCCAGGCCAAGATTGATTCATCAGATAAATCTATGAAACATTTGAAGCTAGATAATATCAATACTACTCACAGTCTTCTGTGAAATAGATGCAGATAGAGAAATCCCAACACATATGATGAATCTAATATCAAGATCAGGCAAAAAAAACCGACAAGGACACAAAATAAAAAGAAAATGACAGGACAATCTCTCTTGTGAACACTGAGGAAAAACTCAACAAAACATTGGCTAACAGAATCCACAAAGAGATTTAAAAAACGAAACAACATGGTCTTGTAGTTTTCACTTCACAGATGCAAAGCTAGTTTAAAATATGTACATGGATAAATACAATTCACCACATGAACAGAGCTAAGACAGAATCACATTGGTCTCTGAGTTAAAGCACCAAAAGCTTTTGATAAAACACAACACTCCTGCATGCAAAAAGCCCTGTATAGGCTGCAATTTTTGTTAGAATATTCTGATGAGCACAGAGAGCTTCTTATTTCAGAGTATTCACAAGACAAAGCAAACACAAACTCACTCCTTATATGTTCAACAACATAGTTTGCAAAAAAAAAAAAAAAAATAGCAGTATTGCTCAGGCCTTACTGATTCCCAGGCTGGCATTGTAACCCAAGAACCAAAAATCTAGCCTTTTCCAATTTTTGTAGTTTCTCAAATACAATCAGATACTAATGCATAGACTGGCCTGGACTGTTATCCTCCAGTTTATGATTCTTATAAAGCTGACATTTGTCATTATGCTCAACTTTTTATTGATAATGATTTCATGATTATTTTTATAAATGTGATAAACAGCGGGCTTAGAGTTCAGTAACACAGGTAATTCGTTCATAACTTTTTGAACATTGTCACTTCCACTCTCAGTTTCTCTCAGTTTTTTTCCACCTTCACCCCACTGGAAGTTGCATACTTCATTTTCAATATAGTGTCTAGGGAGTATCACTGTTCTATTGATTTACTCCTTGTTTTTTGTCTCAGTATCCATACAATTGAAAAAGGCCTCATATCTAAAATATACTTGTAACTAAAAAAATTAAGTCCTCCCCATCAAATCCTGAAAAAAAACCTACCCCATTAGTAAGTGGGTTGAAGACTTAAAGACAGACTTCTCTGCAAAGGAAATGATAATGGCAAATAGACACAGGAAGAAATGAGCAAAATCTCTGGCCATAAAAGAAATGCAAATCAAACCTATGTTGTGATTCCACCTTCTCCCAGGTAGTATGTCCACTGTCAAGAAAAGTAATTACAGATGCTGAAATGGATTTGGCCAAAAGGGAACACTGCTTCACTCTTGGTGGTGCCTAATCATGTTCAACTACTCTGGAAAGCAATATGGAGGTGTCTCAAAAGGTAAAAAATAGAGGTCCTTATGACCCAACTATTCCACTTCTGGGCATTTACACAAAGGATCACAAACAGACCGTACTAAAGCTACGAACATAACTATGATGCAGCATTGTTTACCATAGCTAAGATAGGGCTCTAAGCTACATGCTTCTCCGTAGATGAATGGATCAAGAAATTGTGGTGTATGCACACAATGGAATGCTATACTTTCACCAGAAAGAATGACATTGTTCCATTTGTAATGCAATAGAAAGACGTGGGAAAAAATTCATACGACGTAAAGGGGGCCAGACTTAAGGAAACGTATGTTCCATGGTTTCCCTCATTAGTAATAATTAGTATCTCTAGGATAGTCCTAAGAGATGATCCCAATAACTCAATAGATATGTACACATGATCACGAGAGATAATGCTAAGTGAATTGAACCTGAACATATGGAAAAAAGAGGGATTTCTTTGATGTTTTTAATGTACTAAGCAAAATTATTTCTTTTTTCTTTCATTTGCCCCTGTTTTCACTGTATTTGATATTGGTACCAAGAGGATTGTATATATGGTTGTCTGAATTATGGAAGCGAAATGGAACATTAAAATGGGGAGAAAAAGGATAAAGAGTGAACCAACACAACAGTGAATGTGTTCAAAATTAACTGTACAACTAACTTGGGGGGTGGCAGTGGGCAGGGAAAGAGGGATAAGAGAGGAGGGAAGGTGGGCGTAAAATGAGGGAGAGGGTAATAAGTATAAAAAAATTGTACTCACTAACTTATGTGTGCAACTGTAACCCTGCTGTACATCATCTTGCAAACAAAAAAAAATGAAAAGTTCATGAAAAAAAGCAATCAATTTTTCTTCCAATCCTACAAACCCAGGCTAAGATTGATTCAAAAGATTATTCTATGAAACATTTAAAATTAGATAATGTCAAGTCTACTCACTATCTTCTGTGAAATAGTTGCAGAGAAAAATCCTAAACACATACTAAGAAGCTAATATCAAAACTATCCAAAAGACCGTCAAAGACACAAAATATAAAGAAAATGACAGAGCAATCTATCTTATGCACACTGATGAAAAACTCCTCAACGAAATATTAGCTAACAGATTCCAGAAAGAGTTTAAAAAATATCATACAACATGATGTTGTAGTCTTCAGTCCACAGATGCAAAGCAGTTTTAAATACCTACAGGGATAATAATATTCACCCCACTAACAGACCTAAGACCAAGAATCACATAGGTCTCTGAGTCAAAGCCCAAAAAAGCATTTGACAAAATACAACAGACTTTCATGCACAAAGCCCAGGAGAAATAGTATTAAAAAGAACATTCTGTAAACAATAAAAGACATAAATGAAAGAGCAACTGCTAATACCATCCTAAATTTGTTAAAACTAAACACAATGCCATTAAAATAAGGAACAGACAACGATGTCCACTCTTTCTAGTCTCATTTAATACACACCTGAAATCCCAAGCCATAGCAATAAAGTAACACGAGGATATCAAAGGGATCCACATAGTAAAGGAAGAAATCAAACTATCCCTATCCACAGATGACATAATCTTATAGCAGATGGAAAGAAGAAACTCCAGTGTCACACTCTTACATCAGTGGGTCATTGAAGAAATTGAAGCAGAAGTTCAAATATTTATGGAATTCAAACAAGATGAGTACACAAAATACCAGCTGTTTTGGGACACAGCAAAGGCTGTTCTCAGAGGAAAATTTATATCTCTCAGTGACTAAATGAACAAACAAACTTGAGAAATAGCAACTCAACAACTTAAGCAAGTCCATTAATCTCCTCGAAAGAGAACAACAATCTAAACCCCTTGTCAATAGACCGAAGCCAATAATTAAAATCAAATCAGAATTAAAAGAATTAGAGCCAAAAAAATTGAAAGAATCAACAAAACAGAGTGGGTTCTTTTAAAAAAATTAACAAGTTAGACAGACCCCTAGCAAAACTGACCAAAAAATGAAGGCAGCACACCCAAATAAAGAAGATTAGAGAAGAAACAGGTAACATCATCACAGAAACAACCACATTTCAGAAGACAATAAAAGACTATTTTGCAAAAGTTTATGCTACAAATTTGAGAACCTGGAAGAAATGGACGATTTTCTAGAAAAAATTATATCCACACACTCAAACATGAAGATTTAAAGCTTCTCAAAAGGCCCATATCCAGCATTGAAATAGAAAAAACAATAAGTGATCTCTCATCCAAGAAAAGCTAAGGTCCGGACAGATGCACAGCAGAATTCTACAAGGCCTTTCAAAGCAGAATTCACTCCAATAATTCTCAAAATCTTCAAGGGAATGGAAAGAGAAAGTTCACTACCAGACACATTCAATGAATCCAGTATAACCCTCATTACAAAACCAGTCAGAGAATCATCATGGAAAAAGAACTACACACCAATTTCCCTGATGAACAGAGATGCAAAAATTCTCATCAAAATTCTGGCCAATAGACTTCAACAGCTCACTCAAAAAATCATACTCCATGATCAAACTAAATTCATCTCAGGCATGCAAAGTTGGTTCAATATACGCAAGTCAATTAACATAATCCACCACAGCAAAGTTGGTTCAATACATGCAAGTGAATTAATGCAATCCACCACATCAAAGGGAGAAAGATAAAGAACCACATGATTTGATCTCTGGATGCGAAAACGGCATTTGATAAAATAAAGCACCCATTTATGATAAAAGCCCTGGAAAAATTTGGATTCCAGGGAACACTGCTGAATATAATATAGACAGTTTATGACAATCCCACAGCAAGCATAATTCTAAATTGTGAAAAGCTAGAGCCATTCGCCTTAAAATTAGAAGCAAGGTAGGGATGTCTGCTCTCTCCCCTCCTCTTCAATATGGTTCTAGAATTCCTAGACAGAGCAATTAGGCAAGAAGAAAATATAAAGAGGATACAAATAGGGAAAGATGAAGTTAAACTTTCTCTCTTCACAGATGACCTGATCCTGTAACTAAAGAACACCATAGGCTGTACTCACAAGCTGCTAGAGCTGATCCAAAACGTTGGCAAAATTGCAGGATATAAAATAAACCCTAAAAAAGCAATGGTTTTCTATATGCTAATGATCTGAACCCCAAGGCTGGAATCAGGAAAGCAACTCCTTTTGCAATAGCCTCCAAAAATATGAAATACCTAGAAATAACCTTAACCAAGAAGTGAAAGATTTCCATGAGGAGAACTTTAAAATCCTGAAAAACGAAATTAAGACAGAACTAAGGAAATGGTATAACCTCCCATGCTCATGGATTGAGAAGATTAATATAATCAACATGGCAATGTTTCCACAGGCCATCTTCAAATTCAATGCAAGACCGATTAATATCCCAACACCATTTTTTAATGAAATAGAGGAAGCAATACAGAAATTCATATGAAACAATAAAAGACCCAGAATAGCAAAAACAACCCTAAGCAGAAAGAACAGTGCTGGAGGAATTACAATCCCCAACTTCAACCTGTATTTTCAAGCTATAGTAACAAAAACAGCTTGGTATTGCCCTCAGATCAGGCCTGAAGACCAATGGAACGGAGCTGAAGACACAGAAATGAACCCACATGCCAGGAGCATAGCCAGCAGTTAATCTCACTTTGATCTCTGGCTGTGTTGCTATCACAAGGATATACTAAGTGCAAGGACATTTGTTTACTAGTATTTCTGCCAATGCCTGGAATTGCTTTGCTATGTCTGCTTTGCTATGTAAGCTGTCGTACATTCCTACGTTAATCAACCTCATTCTGTCTTTACTGCCAATAAATGTTGCGAAATTCAAACCTCTTTGTGTTCTTGAATTTTAGCTACCCTATGCTATTCCCTGGTTCCAAAACTGTATGTAAGCTGGAAGTTCAGAATAAACTTGGCTGCAGTCTTGAATTACAATCTTAATTTGCAGACCTTCCGACCCCATCTTTGCCTCTTGTCTTTTTTCTCTTGTCTTGTATTTTTCCTTTTCTTAAATCCTCGACCCCCTTATTCAGGATTGCCTTTACACTGCCTGCTGGTTCCGGCAGAGTGGCGCCCGAACAGAGACCTGTACACTTGGAACGAGGGCAGAGGACCCCGCTAAGGTAAGGATGCCTGATCACTTGGGAAGGAGAGCGGGAGAGAGTATCGAGAAATTATGGAACTAAGTAAAGGCTGCATGCTATACGTGTAGGCCCCCCAATAAATGCTTCAAGCACAGGTAGTGAAAGTTGTCCAAAGTCACTTAAAATGTTTCTTTCACTTTATGGAGGAAGCATGACCCCAGTTCCTGGAGGAAGGAACCAATAACTGAGAAACTTGGCAGAAAATTGGAAAAAAGATTCAGGAACATTATGACGCCAATGGCCCTAAAAAACCCCAGTGGATGCTATTATTCCTTGGAATCTGGTCCGAGATTGCTTAGATCCTAGACTGAAACAGAATAAATTCAATCAGTTGATTGGAGAGACTGAAAGGGACCTGATGAGTATTGCCCAGCTCCAGGAGCATATGCTGCTTCCTGGGAAGAGCTGAGAAAATTAATAAGACCTGAACCCACTGGGCTAGATATTAAGGAAGACTCAGATGGCTCAGCCACTGAGGAGAAATTAGGCAACGAGCCTAGTAAAGATAGATTGAACTGTGTTGAGAATATGATGGAATCAGTTATAACCATATTGTCATGGCTTCATCCAGAACAACAAACTCCTTGAAAGGTAGATACTGGTGAGCCCCCACCAAGAGTCCTGCAGATTTACAGCTCTCCTAGGTGCAGACTGCTCACAGTGGGGAGGGACCTGAGGGTAGGCAAATGCTAAAACCACCGAGGTAACTTCTCCTGACCGAGTGCTCTACACTCATCCACCACGACAACGACAGATTTGAAACCCCAACCAGGGTGAGTGACGATTAGCGTGGAGCTTGGATTTTCCATAAAGCTCCTGGGCTAGGTCAAGGGGATCAGCAATTGTGGGTATTTGGATTCAACTGATGTCTCGTTCAGCTCTGCTGGTCGCTCATCAAGTGGGGGACAGTCTAAAATGTTTCAGGAAAGCCCAATCTTACATATTTGGAAGATTGAGCCCAATCTTACATATTTGAAATATTTTGCAGGACTTACCTAACTTCTATGAGTGCTCAGGCAGATGAAGTTCTCTCTGTCTCATTCTCTGTCTGTCTCACTAAACTCTTCCTGCCTGCCTGTAACATAGGATGGACTGGTGCTAGCTTCCAAAGGTACCAACATTGGTTTAACATCTGCTTTGAAAGACTCAAAGAAAGGTTTTCTATTCTTGTTATTGTTGTTAAGTTTGGAGACTCAGTTAAATTCTGCTTGTTTGGCTAAATTCTAAGTTTCCTCTAGCATTGAACACATGGTCGACAATAGCATTGGTAGGGTTGGAAGTCCACTCATCCCTCAGGTGACACGCATGCCAAATTCCTGGAGGCTGGGCAGGGACTTGGAGTCTCCAGCTCCTGGTAACCCTGCCCCTACTCTGAACTCTGTAACTGTGGCCTTGCATTTCAAAGGTGCCTTGCAATTCAAATGCTGGAAGATGAAAGAGTCTTGCTGTGAGGTTGCAGTCTATGTTCTGTTCATGTCCTGTCTCCCATAAGCTCCCCATGGTAGATGAACTGGTTTCTCAAACTGTGGCTTCTCAGATAAGCTCTAAAAATTGTGGTTTGCTGGAAAAGTCTTTTTTTGTATACTATTTAACCACGTGGTTCTAAAATATAGGTAAAAGAACATCATTTGCCACAGAAATTCCAGAAAAATTACATGGCCAATTAAAGAACAATTCTGAGTGCACCAAAGATTGTGCACATTGTGTATATGTCTGTATGTCTGTCTATGTGTATCTGTTGGTAAAACTTAAAAACAAAACAAAAAACAGGTTTTAAACCCAAACTGATCATGTTTGGGTGCAAGCAAATGTGTCTGAGAAAATCTCCAAAAGATTCGAGTCAAGTGTACATGTAATCGTGACAATTCTTTGATATAGACTAAGATTTTGCTTCTCCATTTTTTTTCTTTTTTTTCCTATGCTCTCACAAAATCTTTAAGATCAAGGGACCAGAGTCATTTTGGAACAGCTGTACAAATGTGACTATTAACCTAAATTTTCCTGACCCCAACTTAACATTTTGCTTTATGGGATGCAGGTTGACATGTGTGCTAGCTAAGTGGACCGTGGCAGTCTGTGGCTACAGAAAGCTGCCTCCACAGCTGGATCCCAAACTGCCTGGTTTGCTCAGGCCGTCTAGGAGTCCTGTGAGGATTTTGACAGGCCCAGGCTGTCAAAGGCTACTACCCTGGCTCTGCCTGCCCCAAGATTAGAGTTGGGTTTATAGCAGGCCTATCATGACAGAGGTGCAACCGAGACTTATTCCAAGGTTAAAAGCATCAGAGTTATGTTTGGCGACCACAGGGTTACACTGGGGTAGCATTGGTGTCTTCTCCTTCCATGACTCACAGGCTGCTACAGAAAGCAGACTTGGTTAGTCTTCAATCTGCGTGGATTTTATGACTAGGAAGATGATTAAAGGCCCAAGCCTTCTAAAATCTGTTTAAAAATGTCTTTAACCAGTCTGTGTAGAAATTTACAGGCAACCAACAGGAAATGTGACAGCCTGTCCAGAGGACTCTTTGAGATGCTACTACAACCATACCCAGATACAAGCATTCTCTCCTGCTGGCCTGGATGGAAGACACAGCCACTTCAGATCCACTGAAGCTAAGACTTTTATTGTTATTCATTTGTTTTCTCTTTCACCTGCCAGTAAGGTAAGGTTAAATAATATGATTTGATTTGATGGCACATGGATCTCATTCAGTCTGCAGATCTCTAAGTGTTACAAGAAAACTTTGGCAACTATTTGTTGGTCAACTCCTAACAACTTACAAGTAAACTCTACTCCTTTCTTTTGGTCTTCTGTTCCTTTAATTGGAAATAAAAAGGGCTTCTATGGCTAAGACTCCCTGGATTACAATACAA
>NW_025957397.1:0-31785 GCF_023159225.1 Perognathus longimembris pacificus | reverse complement strand
CAGAATTTTGTTGAGAATTTTTGCATCTATGTTCATCAGGGAGATTGGTCTGTAGTCCTCTTTCCGTGATGAGTCTCTGCCTGGTTTTGGGATGAGGGTTATACTGGCTTCATAAAATGAGTCTGGCAGTGAACGTTCTCTTTCAATTTCATTGAAGAGTTTGAGAAATATTGGAGTGAGTTCTGTTTGAAGGCCTTGTAGAATTCTGCGGTGAATCCATCCAGACCTGGGTTTTTCTTTTTATTTTTTTTATTTTTTTTATTTTTTTTTTTTGCCAGTCCTGGGCCTTGGACTCAGGGCCTGAGCACTGTCCCTGGCTTCTTCCCGCTCAAGGCTAGCACTCTGCCACTTGAGCCACAGCGCCGCTTCTGGCTGTTTTCTGTATATGTGGTGCTGGGGAATCGAACCTAGGGCCTCGTGTATCCGAGGCAGGCACTCTTGCCACTAGGCTATATCCCCAGCCCCCTGGGCTTTTCTTGGATGGGAGATCATTTATTGCTGTTTCTATTTCAATACTGGATATGGGTCTGTTTAGAAGGTTTAAGTCTTCATAGTTGAGTTTGGGGGTATCAATTTTTTCTAGGAAATCATCCATTTTTTCCAAGTTCTCGAATTTGTTGGCATAAAGGTTTGCAAAATAGTCCCTTATTATTTTCTGAATTTCGGTTATTTCTGTGGTGATGCTACCTGTTTCATCTCTTATCTTGTTTATTTGAGTGTGCTGCCTTCGTTCTTTGGTCAGGTTTGCCAGGGGTCTGTCTATCTTGTTGATTTTTTCAAAGAACCAACTCTTTGTTTTGTTGATTCTTTCGATGGTTTTTTTCGTCTCTATTTGATTTAATTCTGATTTGATTTTAATTATTTGCTTCCGTCTATTGACTTGGGGTTTTGCTTGCTGTTCTCTCTCCAGAAAATTAAGGTGCTTCCTTAAATTACTGAGTTGCTGTTTCTCCAGTTTGTTGATGTATGTACTCAGAGATATAAATTTTCCTCTGAGTACTGCCTTTGCTGTGTCCCAAAGGAGCTGGTACTTTGTGCCCTCAAGTTGGTTGAAGTCCATAAACATTTGAATTTCTGTTTTAATTTCTTCAATGACCCACGGATGGTTCAGCAGTGTGTTCTTTAGTCTCCATGAATTGTGAGATTTTCTGTGGTGGCTGAATGAGTTGAGCTCTAATTTTATTCCATTGTGGTCTGAAAGAATGCAGGGAATGATTTTGATACTTCTGAATTTGTACAGATTTTCTTTGTGCCCTAAGATGTGATCTATTTGGAGAATGTTCCGTGTGCTGCCGAAAAGAATGTGTATTCTGTCCTTCCTGGGTGGAATATTCTGTAGATGTCGATTAAGTCTAGTTGGTCAATGCAATTGTTTAGTTCTGTGGTTTCTTTGTTCAGTTTTTGCGTGTTGATCTGTCCAGAGGTGATAGTGGAGTGTTAAAGTCCCCCACTATCATTGTGTTTGGGTCTATGAATGTTTTTAGAGCCAGTAGTGTTTGTTTGATGAAGTTGGGTGCTCCTGCATTTGGCGTGTAGATATTTAGGATGGTTATTTCTTCCTGTTGGAGAGATCCTTTTACTAGTATGTAGTAACCTTCTTTGTCTCTTCTTACCTTTTTTAATTTGAAGCCAATTTTGTCTGATACTAGGATTGCAACTCCAGCCTGCTTATGGGGGCCATTTGCTTGATAGATTTGTTTCCAGCCTTTCACTTTTAGAAGATGTTTACTTTTGCTGGATAGATGTGTCTCTTGGAGGCAGCAGAAAGATGGATCTTGATTTTTGATCCAAGTTATGAGCCTATGTCGTTTGATTGGAGAATTAAGTCCATTAATGTTGACAGTTAGGATTGAGAGGTGATCGTTTGTTCCTTTCATTATCACTGTCTTGTTTAAAGCTGTGTCTTCCCATTTCTTGATCTAGTGTTTGCTAATTAGGGTTCATTTCTCTGTCTGTGTTGGGATCTTGATTATTTTCCCTGTATAGTACATCTTTAAGGATTTTGTGTAAAGCTGGTTTGGTGGAGATATATTGTTTCAGTTTTTCCTTATTGTGGAAGACTTTTATTGACCTTCGGCTATGAAGGAGAGTTTGGCGGGGTACAGAATTCTTGGTTGGTAGTTATTTTTATTTAGGGTTTGGTATACTTCATTCCAGGCTCTCCTTGCTTTCATGGTCTCTGCTGAGAAGTCTGGGGTAATTCTGATTGCTTTTCCTTTATATGTGATTGTTTTCTTTGCCCTAACAGCTTTGAGTATTTTTTCCTTGCACTCTGCTGAAGCTGTTTTGATCACAATGTGTCGGTGGGAAGTCCTATTCTGGTCTGGTCGAGTTGGGGTTCTAAATGCTTCTTGTATCTGTATAGGCCTTTCCTTCTGGATGTTTGGGAAGTTCTCAGCTAATATTCTGTTAAATAGGTTGCCTATCCCATTAACCTCTTTCTCCAAGTTTTCCTCAATACCTATTATCCTTAAATTGGGCTTCCTGATTGTGTCTTGAATCTCCTGTAGCGATCTGTTTTGTTGCTTGGACTGGATTTGTATTGATTTTTGATCTTTCTCCATAGAATCTAAGGAATCTTCAGCTCCTGAGATTCGATCCTCTGCTTCAGTTAGTCGGGACTGTAGGCTAGCTACTTGATTTCGAATCTCTTTTCCTTCTGACTGGTCTTTCCTGATGATTTCCATGTCATTTCTTAGGTCCTGTATGGACTTCTTTACTTCATTAACTTCATTACTTTGGTTTTGAGTGTTGTCTCTCAAATCTTTAAGTTGGGTAGCTATCTTTTCATTTGATTCTTGAAGCTCACTTATCTATCTTTCTATTTGTGGATGCCATGAAATTCTCCATTAATTTTTGCCTTGCCTCCTCACGCTCTAACATAATTGACTGAAGAGATTCAAACTTTTCATTTATCATGTTTATCAGTAAACTTTGTAGAGCATTTTGGGGGTTTTCTTCTATGTTTTTGATTGACTGCTCTGCTTCCTGTTTGTTTTGGGTGGGGGATAAGACTTCATTATTTGCCATCTTTCTTGTGTTTCTTCTGCCCATTGGAATTGGGAATGCCAGTCTACCAGCACCTGTGAGCACTGTTTAAGACCCAAAGCAGCCCTTACCAAGCACTGTTGTGTAAATCTTACAATTTCACAATTATATACAGATAACTTGTATACCTGTCTATAAAGTTAGATTTGGTGTTCCTAAAGAATACAATTTCAATATAACATCTGATCTTGGGCCCTGTATTCAGTAGTTACTTATTTACTGTTACAACCTTATACGCAATTCTTGTTTTTATATTAAGTTCTTTTAGGACTGGCTTTCTCTATGAACCCCTTTGATTCACTCGTATTAAGCTGGGATATTCTCTATCCAATAACCAGGAGTCAATGGAACCTGGAGGTCCAGGCAGTAAGTCAGGAGGGTAAGTTGGAGGTAGTAAAGAGAATAGAGTAAAGTGTATTGGGGGGGTGGTGGTGATTTTGGTTTAGTTTCAGTGACGTGGAAATGTGGAGAAGAGTAGAATCAGTAGAAAGAACATTGATAAAATGACAGACACTGGAGAGTTAGCAGAAAAGGGTGTAGGTGTTATTTATAGGAAAGTAGTTTTTAAAGGAAGAGGACGTAACGAGAGAAATGAAGTAAAAATACTGGAAGACAGATACACAAACAGAGAAAAATTATTTAACAAGGAAGCATAAGTAAATAAAAAGGAAAATAACAGAAAAGGGACAACCCAAGCAAATAAACAAACACAAAAAAAACTTGATAAAACAAACCAGTAAAAATGGAAAAAAAAACAAACAAAAAAAAAAACAGCCAATGATGTTTCAGGTGTGAAAAAATTAAAAAGAATATTTAAAAGAAAAGTTAAAAAAATGTTTGAAAAGAAAAAGAAACCATTCTCTGCTTTCCCTGCAATGGACTGCAGTCTATTTCCTGATTGGCTGGTTTGACTTGATTTCAGTTGGCAAGGGGTGGTTCTGTGCTGACCTTCTCCCCTGTTGGAGCAATCGTGGGTCTCTGTGGTTCGCACAGCTTGCAGGCAGGCCTTGGGCGTCCTCTGTCGATGGGGACGTGGGCAGTCACAGGAACTGTGGCTCCTCTGTCTGCTGTGGGGCCGCTGCCTTTGATGCCTGGTCTTGACTAGACTGTGAACTCAGCAGAGCGTGGTGCCTCTGGCCTGTTTTGCTCCACTAAGAGTTGCTTGCCTGAGGGAGGCGGCCTCCTTGGCATAGGTAGCTATGGAATGCAGCTCCGTTTTGGGCTGGGAATTAGTTTCCTCTGTGACGGGACCGTTTAGCTGTCCCCGGAACTGTTTGTTCCTCCGTCTGTTGTTTCCGTGCCCCTGGTAGCTGCTCCCAGCTTTTGCTTTAAGTTTAGAAGTTCCGGCGGGCAGGGTGGGGCTTCTCTGGCTAGGCCCCGGACTGGCCTCCCACCAGGGCAGGGGGCGTTCTTCTGGGCGTAGCTGGTTCTCACTGATTCCGCCCCTCCTGCCCTTTTCAAAGATGGCTTTTTTGACTTCGCTTTCCCCAGGCCCGCTTCAGTTCCAGTCTGGTCTGACCCTATGCCAGTGGCTAAAGATGGCGCTTTGCTCTGGCGGTGGGGACAGGGATGCCTTCCAGAAGCTGGACTGTGGGCACAAGCGAGAATAATTTTTTTTTTTTGCGGGGTACTCACGCTGTCTCTGCGATGTCAGGTCCTCCGTGCTCGGCTGCCGTCTGGAGTATTTCTTGATTTAGCTGCGCGGAGTGAGGGGGGCTGTGCCAGGCATTGTGCCGGAGCCGGCGCTGGCGCCGCAGCGGGACGCCGACCGGAGCTCAAAACTGTGTTTTCAGACCAGCAAAGTCGATTTTTCCTTCCTGTTCAGAATCCCTGTACTGTTAGAACTTACTTTGGCTGTCTTTCTCGGAGAAACAGTTTCTATGAGGTGAGAAAACTACGATATCGGAAGGAGCTCTGCAGGGCTCAGCCGCTCCTCCGCCGACTTCCCACAATCCTCAAGCTACTGCTTTTCTTAATCTCAGTGGAGATATTTGCTGATAAACAGCTACCTACGCAGCATGTTCATGTCGTTCCTAAATGAGCTTTTATCTCTCTCCCCTCACCACAAATCAGATTCTTCTGAGGAGTTCCCAGTACATTATCCTTTCCCCTGTGTAATTACCTTAACAAGCTCCAGCTGTTTTTATTTTCAGAAGGTTTACTCCCTGATATATAGCTGCCTAACCCCTTCGTAAGTGCAGGTCCTAAATGAGCTTTTTTCTCTGTTCCCGCACCACAATCCAGATTCTTTTGGGGAGTTACCAGTACAGTAACCATACCAGGAAGTACTTAATTTATTAAGCTACTGCGTTTCTTAATCTCAGTGGAGATATTTACCGATAAACAGCTACCTACGCAGCACGTTCATGTCGTTCCTAAATGAGCTTTTATCTCTCTCCCCTCACCACAAATCAAATTCTTCTGAGGAGTTCCCAGTACATTATCCTTTCCCCTGTGTAATTACCTTAACAAGCTCCAGCTGTTTTTATTCTCAGAAGCGATACTCCCTGATATACAGCTGCCTACCACCTTCGTAATTACAGGTCCTAAATGAGCTTTTTTCTCTGTTCCCTCACCACAATCCAGATTCTTTTTGGGAGTTACCAGTACAGTAACCATACCAGGAAGTACTTTATTTATTAAGCTACTGCTTTTCTTAATCTCAGTGGAGATATTTACTGATAAACAGCTACCTACGCAGCATGTTCATGTCGTTCCTAAATGAGCTTTTTTCTCTCTCCCCTCACCACAAATCAGATTCTTCTGAGGAGTTCCCAGTACATTATCCTTTGCCCTGTGTAATTACCTTAACAAGCTCCAGCTGTTTTTATTCTCAGAAGGTTTACTCCCTGATATACAGCTGCCTACCCCCTTCGTAAGGGCAGGTCCTAAATGAGCTTTTTTCTCTGTTCCCTCACCACAATCCAGATTCTTTTGGGGAGATACCCGTACAGTAACCATACCAGGAAGTACTTAATTTATTAAGCTACTGCTTTTCATAATCACAGTGGAGATATTTACTGATAAACAGCTACCTACGCAGCATGTCCATGTCGTTCCTAAATGAGCTTTTATCTCTCTCCCCTCACCACAAATCAGATTCTTCTGAGGAGTTCCCAGTACATTATCCCTTCCCCTGTGTAATTACCTTAAAAACTCCAGCTGGTTTTATTCTCAGAAGGTTTACTCCCTGATATACAGCTGCCTACCCCCTTCGGAAGTGCAGGTCCTAAATGAGCTTTTTTCTCTGTTCCCTCACCACAATCCAGATTCTTTTGGGGAGTTACCAGTACAGTAACCATACCAGGAAGTACTAAATTCATTAAGCTACTGCTTTTCTTAATCTCAGTGGAGATATTTACTGATAAACAGCTACGTATGCAGCATGTTCATGTCGTTCCAAAATGAGCTTTTATCTCTCTCCCCTCACCACAAATCAGATACTTCTGAGGAGTTCCCAGTACATTATCCTTTCCCCTGTGTAATTACCTTAACAAGCTCCAGCTGTTTTTATTCTCAGAAGGTTTACTCCCTGATATACAGCTGCCTACCCCCTTCGTAAGGGCAGGTCCTAAATGAGCTTTTTTCTCTGTTCCCTCACCACAATCCAGATTCTTTTGGGAGATACCCGTACAGTAACCATACAAGGAAGTACTTAATTTATTAAGCTACTGCTTTTCTTAATCACAGTGGAGATATTTACTGATAAACAGCTACATACGCAGCATGTCCATGTCGTTCCTAAATGAGCTTTTATCTCTCTCCCCTCACCACAAATCAGATTCTTCTGAGGAGTTCCCAGTACATTAACCTTTCCCCTGTGTAATTACCTTAAAAGCTCCAGCTGGTTTTATTCTCAGAAGGTTTACTCCCTGATATACAGCTGCCTACCCCCTTCGGAAGTGCAGGTCCTAAATGAGCTTTTTTCTCTGTTCCCTCACCACAATCCAGATTCTTTTGGGGAGTTACCAGTACAGTAACCATACCAGGAAGTACTTAATTTATTAAGCTACTGCTTTTCTTAATCTCAGTGGAGATATTTACTGATAAACAGCTACCTACGCAGCATGTTCATGTCGTTCATAAATGAGCTTTTATCTGTCTCCCCTCACCACAAATCAGATTTTTCTGAAGAGTTCCCAGTACATTATCCTTTCCCCTGTGTAATTACCTTAACAAGCTCCAGCTGTTTTAATTATCAGAAGGTTTACTCCCTGATATACAGCTGCCTACCCCCTTCGTAAGTGCAGGTCCTAAATGAGCTTTTTTCTCTGTTCCCTCACCACAATCCAGATACTTTTGGGTAGTTACCAGTACAGTACCCATACCAGGAAGTACTTAATTTATTAAGCTACTGCTTTTCTTAATCTCAGTGGAGATATTTACTGATAAACAGCTACGTATGCAGCATGTTCATGGTCGTTCCTAAATGAGCTTTTATCGCTCTCCCCTCACCACAAATCAAATTCTTCTGAGGAGTTCCCAGTACATTATCCTTTCCCCTGTGTAATTACCTTAACAAGCTCCAGCTGTTTTTATTCTCAGAAGCGATACTCCCTGATATACAGCTGCCTACCACCTTCGTAATTACAGGTCCTAAATGAGCTTTTTTCTCTGTTCCCTCACCACAATCAGATTCTTTTTGGGAGTTACCAGTACAGTAACCATACCAGGAAGTACTTTATTTATTAAGCTACTGCTTTTCTTAATCTCAGTGGAGATATTTACTGATAAACAGCTACCTACGCAGCATGTTCATGTCGTTCCTAAATGAGCTTTTTTCTCTCTCCCCTCACCACAAATCAGATTCTTCTGAGGAGTTCCCAGTACATTATCCTTTGCCCTGTGTAATTACCTTAACAAGCTCCAGCTGTTTTTATTCTCAGAAGGTTTACTCCCTGATATACAGCTGCCTACCCCCTTCGTAAGGGCAGGTCCTAAATGAGCTTTTTTCTCTGTTCCCTCACCACAATCCAGATTCTTTTGGGGAGATACCCGTACAGTAACCATACCAGGAAGTACTTAATTTATTAAGCTACTGCTTTTCTTAATCACAGTGGAGATATTTACTGATAAACAGCTACCTACGCAGCAAGTCCATGTCGTTCCTAAATGAGCTTTTATCTCTCTCCCCTCACCACAAATCAGATTCTTCTGAGGAGTTCCCAGTACATTATCCCTTCCCCTGTGTAATTACCTTAAAAGCTCCAGCTGTTTTAATTATCAGAAGGTTTACTCCCTGATATACAGCTGCCTACCCCCTTCGTAAGTGCAGGTCCTAAATGAGCTTTTTTCTCTGTTCCCTCACCACAATCCAGATTCTTTTGGGGAGTTACCAGTACAATATCCATACCAAGAAGTACTTACTTTATTAAGCTACTTTTTTTTTTAATCTCAGTGGAGATATTTACTGATAAACAGCTACGTATGCAGCATGTTCATGTCGTTCTTAAATGAGCTTTTATCTCTCTCCCCTCACCACAAATCAGATTCTTCTGAGGAGTTCCCAGTACATTATCCTTTCCCCTGTGTAATTACCTTAACAAGCTCCAGCTGTTTTCATTCTCAGAAGCGATACTCCCTGATATTCAGCTGCCAACCCCCTTCGTAAGTGCAGGTCCTAAATGTGCTTTTTTCTCTGTTCCCTCACCACAATCCAGATTCTTTTGGGGAGTTACCAGTACAGTAACCATACCAGGAAGTACTAAATTCATTAAGCTACTGCTTTTCTTAATCTCAGTGGAGATATTTACTGACAAACAGCTACGTATGCAGCATGTTCATGTCGTTCCAAAATGAGCTTTTATCTCTCTCCCCTCACCACAAATCAGATACTTCTGAGGAGTTCCCAGTACATTATCCTTTCCCCTGTGTAATTACCTTAACAAGCTCCAGCTGTTTTTATTCTCAGAAGGTTTACTCCCTGATATAACGCTGCCTACCCCCTTCATAAGGGCAGGTCCTAAATGAGCTTTTTTCTCTGTTCCCTCACCACAATCCAGATTCTTTTGGGGAGATACCCGTACAGTAACCATACCAGGAAGTACTTAATTTATTAAGCTACTGCTTTTCTTAATCACAGTGGAGATATTTACTGATAAACAGCTACATACGCAGCATGTCCATGTCGTTCCTAAATGAGCTTTTATCTCTCTCCCCTCACCACAAATCAGATTCTTCTGAGAGTTCCCAGTACATTATCCTTTCCCCTGTGTAATTACCTTAACAAGCTCCAGCTGGTTTTATTCTCAGAAGGTTTACTCCCTGATATACAGCTGCCGACCACCTTCGTAACTGCAGGTCCTAAATGAGCTTTTTTCTCTGTTCCCTCACTACAATCCAGATTTTTTTTGGAGTTACCAGTAAAGTAACCATACCAGGAAGTACTTAATTTATTAAGCTACTGCTTTTCTTAATCTCAGTGGAGATATTTACTGATAAACAGCTACCTACGCAGCATGTTCATGTCGTTCCTAAATGAGCTTTTATCTCTCTCCCCTCACCACAAATCACATTCTTCTGAGGAGTTCCCAGTACATTACCTTTCCCTGTGTAATTACCTTAATAAGCTCCAGCTGTTTTTAATCTTAGAAGGTTTACTCCGTGATATACAGCTGCCTACCCCCTTCGTAAGTGCAGGTCCTAAATGAGCTTTTTCCTCTGTTCCCTCACCACAATCCAGATTCTTTTGGGAGTTACCAGTACAGTAACCATACCAGGAAGTACTTAATTTATTAAGCTACTGCTTTTCTTAATCTCAGTGGAGATATTTACTGATAAACAGCTACCTACGCAGCATGTTCATGTCGTTCCTAAATGAGCTTTTTTCTCTGTTCCCTCACCACAATCCAGATTCTTTTGGGGAGTTACCAGTACATTATCCTTTCCCCTGTGTAATTACCTTAACCAGCTCCAGCTCTTTTTATTCTCAGAAGCGATATTCCCTGATATACAGCTGCCTACCCCCTTCGTAATTGCAAGTCCTAAATGAGCTTTTTTCTCTGTTCCCTCACCACAATCCAGATTCTTTTGGGGAGTTACCAGTATAGTAACCATACCAGGAAGTACTTAATTTATTAAGCTACTGATTTTCTTAATCTCAGTGGAGATATTTACTGATAAACAGCTACCTACGCAGCATGTTCATGTTGTTCCTAAATGAGCTTTTATCTCTCTCCCCTCACCACAAATCAGATTCTTCTGAGGAGTTCCCAGTACATTATCCTTTCCCCTGTGTAATTACCTGAACAAGCTCCAGCTGTTTTTATTCACAGAAGGTTTACTCCCTGATATACAGCTGCCTACCCCCTTCGTAAGTGCAGGTCCTAAATGAGCTTTTTTCTCTGTTCCCTCACCACAATCCAGATTCTTTTGGGGAGTTACCAGTACAGTAACCATACCAGGAAGTACTTAATTTATTAAGCGACTGCTTTTCTTAATCTCAGTGGAGATATTTACTGATAAACAGCTACCTACGCTGCATGTTCATGTCGTTCCTAAATGAGCTTTTATCTCTCTCCCCTCACCACAAATCAGATTCTTCTGAGGAGTTCCCAGTACATTATTCTTTCCCCTGTGTAATTACCTTAACAAGCTCCAGCTGATTTTATTCTCATAAGGTTTACTCCCGGATATACAGCTGCCTACCCCTTCATAAGTTCAGGTCCTAAATGAGCTTTTTTCTCTGTTCCCTCACCACAATCGAGATTCTTTTGGGAGTTACCAGTACAGTAACCATACCAGGAAGTACTTAATTTATTAAGCGACTGCTTTTCTTAATCTCAGTGGAGATATTTACTGATAAACAGCTACCTACGCTGCATGTTCATGTCGTTCCTAAATGAGCTTTTATCTCTCTCCCCTCACCACAAATCAGATTCTTCTGAGGAGTTCCCAGTACATTATCCTTTCCCCTGTGTAATTACCTTAACAAGCTCCAGCTGTTTTTATTCTCAGAAGGTTTACTCCCTGATATACAGCTGCCTACCCCCTTCGTAAGTGCAGGTCCTAAATGAGCTTTTTTCTCTGTTCCCTCACCACAATCCAGATTCTTTTGGGGAGTTACCAGTACAGTAACCATACCAGGAAGTACTTAATTTATTCAGCTACTGCTTTTCTTAATCTCTGTGGAGATATTTACTGATAAACAGCTACCTACGCAGCATGTTCATGTCGTTCCTAAACTAGCTTTTATCGCTCTCCCCTCACCACAAATCAGATTCTTCTGAGGAGTGCCCAGTACATTATCCTTTCCCCTGTGTAATTACCTTAACAAGCTCCAGCTGTTTTTATTCTCAGAAGGTTTACTCCCTCATAAACAGCTGCCTACCCCCTTCGTAAGTGCAGGTCCTAAATGAGCTTTTTTCTCTGTTCCCTCACCACAATCCAGATTCTTTTGGTGAGTTACCAGTACAGTAACCATACCAGGAACTACTTAGTTTATTAAGCTACTGCTTTTCTTAATCTCAGTGGAGATATTTACTGATAAACAGCTACCTACGCAGCATGTTCATGTCGTTCCTAAATGAGCTTTTATCTCTCTACCCTCACCACAAATCAGATTCTTCTGAGGAGTTCCCAGTACATTATCCTTTCCCCTGTGTAATTACCTTAACAAGCTCCAGCTGTTTTTATTCTCAGAAGGTTTACTCCCTGATATACAGCTGCCTACCCCCTTCGTAAGTGCAGGTCCTAAATGAGCTTTTTTCTCTGTTCCCTCACCACAATCCAGATTCTTTTGGGGAGTTACCAGTACAGTAACCATACCAGGAAGTACTTAATTTATTAAGCTACTGCTTTTCTTAATCTCTGTGGAGATATTTACTGATAAACAGCTACCTACGCAGCATGTTCATGTCGTTCCTAAACTAGCTTTTATCGCTCTCCCCTCACCACAAATCAGATTCTTCTGAGGAGTGCCCAGTACATTATCCTTTCCCCTGTGTAATTACCTTAACAAGCTCCAGCTGTTTTTATTCTCAGAAGGTTTACTCCCTCATAAACAGCTGCCTACCCCCTTCGTAAGTGCAGGTCCTAAATGAGCTTTTTTCTCTGTTCCCTCACCACAATCCAGATTCTTTTGGTGAGTTACCAGTACAGTAACCATACCAGGAACTACTTAGTTTATTAAGCTACTGCTTTTCTTAATCTCAGTGGAGATATTTACTGATAAACAGCTACCTACGCAGCATGTTCATGTCGTTCCTAAATGAGCTTTTATCTCTCTACCCTCACCACAAATCAGATTCTTCTGAGGAGTTCCCAGTACATTATCCTTTCCCCTGTGTAATTACCTTAACAAGCTTCAGATGTTTTTATTCTCAGAAGGTTTACTCCCTGATATACAGCTGCCTACCCCCTTCGTAAGAGCAGGTCCTAAATGAGCTTTTTTCTCTGTTCCCTCACCACAATCCAGATTCTTTTGGCGAGTTACCAGTACAGTAACCACACCAGGAAGTACTTAATTTATTAAGCTACTGCTTTTCTTAATCTCAGTGGAGATATTTACTGATAAACAGCTACCTACGCAGCATGTTCATGTCGTTCCTAAATGAGCTTTTATCTCTCTCCGCTCACGACAAATCAGATTCTTCTGTGCAGTTCCCAGTACATTATCCTGTCCCCTGTGTAATTACCTTAAAAAGCTCCAGCTGTTTTTATTCTCAGAAGGTTTACTCCCTGATATACAGCTGCCTACCCCCTTCGTAAGTGCCGGTCCTAAATGAGCTTTTTTCTCTTTTCCCTCACCACAATCCAGATTCTTTTGGGGAGTTACCAGTACAGTAAACATACCAGGAAGTACTTAATTTATTAAGCTACTGCTTTTCTTAATCTCAGTGGAGATATTTACTGATAAACAGCTAGGTATGCAGCATTTACATGTCGTTCCTAAATGAGCTTTTATCTCTCTCCCCTCACCACAAATCAGATTCTTCTGAGGAGTTCCCAGTACATTATCCTTTCCCCTGTGTAATTACCTTAACAAGCTCCAGCTGTTTTTATTCTCAGAAGCGATACTCCCTGATATGCAGCTGCCTACCCCCTTCGTAATTACAGGTCCTAAATGAGCTTTTTTCTCTGTTCCCTCACCACAATCCAGATTATTTTAGGGAATTACCAGTACAGTAACCATACCAGGAAGTACTTAATTTATTAAGCTACTGCTTTTCTTAATCTCAGTGGAGATATTTACTGATAAACAGCTACCTACGCAGCATGTTCATGTCGTTCCTAAATGAGCTTTTATCTCTCTCCCCTCACCACAAATCAGATTCTTCTGAGGAGTTCCCAGTACATTATCCTTTCCCCTGTGTAATTACCTTAACAAGCTCCAGCTGTTTTTATT
Organism: Perognathus longimembris pacificus; assembly: GCF_023159225.1. Classification (NCBI taxonomy): domain Eukaryota; kingdom Metazoa; phylum Chordata; class Mammalia; order Rodentia; family Heteromyidae; genus Perognathus; species Perognathus longimembris. Next base: position 18,392 of record NW_025957397.1, on the reverse strand, counting down.
CTCAGAAGGTATACTCCCTGATATACAGCTGCAGACCCCCTTCGTAAGTGCAGGTCCTAAATGTGCTTTTTTCTCTGTTCCCTCACTACAATCCAGATTTTTTTTGGGAGTTACCAGTAAAGTAACCATACCAGGAAGTAATTAATTTATTAAGCTACTGCTTTTCTTAATCTGAGTGGAGATATTTACTGATAAACAGCTAGGTATGCAGCATTTACATGTCGTTCCTAAATGAGCTTTTATCTCTCTCTACTCACCACAAATCAGATTCTTCTGAGGAGTTCCCAGTACATTATCCTTTCCCCTGTGTAATTACCTTAACAAGCTCCAGCTGTTTTTATTCTCAGAAGCGATACTCCCTGATAAACAGCTGCCTACCCCCTTCGTAAGTGCAGGTCATAAATGAGCTTTTTTCTCTGTTCCCTCACCACAATCCAGATTGTTTTGGGGAGTTACCAGTACAGTAACCATACCAGGAATTACTTAATTTATTAAGCTACTGCTTTTCTTAATCTCAGTGGAGATATTTACTGATAAACAGCTACCTAAGCAGCATATTCATGTCGTTACTAAATGAGCTTTATCTCTCTCCCCTCATCACAAATCAGATTCTTCTGAGGAGTTCCCAGTACATTATCCTTTCCCCTGTGTAATTACCTTAACAAGCTCCAGCTGTTTTTATTCTCAGAAGGTTTACTCCCTGATATACAACTGCCTACCCCCTTCGTAAGTGCAGGTCCTAAATGAGCTTTTTTCTCTTTTCCCTCACCACAATCCAGATTATTTTGGGGAGTTACCAGTACAGTAACCATACCAGGAAGTACTTAATTTATTAAGCTACTGCGTTTCTTAATCTCAGTGGAGATATTTACTGATAAACAGCTACCTACGCAGCATGTTCATGTGGTTCCTAAATGAGCTTTTTTCTCTGTTCCCTCACCACAATCCAGATTCTTTTGGGTAGTTACCAATACAGTATCCATACCAGGAAGTACTTAATTTATTAAGCTACTGCTTTTCTTAATCTCAGTGGAGATATTTACTGATAAACAGCTACCTACGCAGCATGTTCATGTCGTTCATAAGTGAGCTTTTATCTCTCTCCCCTCACCACAAATCAGATTCTTCTGAGGAGTTCCCAGTACATTATCCTTTCCCCTGTGTAATCACCTTAACAAGCTCCAGCTGTTTTTATTCTCAGAAGGTTTACTCCCTGATATACAGCTGCCTAACCCCTTCGTAAGTGCAGGTCCTAAATGAGCTTTTTTCTCTGTTCCCTCACAAAAATCCGGATTCTTTGGGGAGTTACCAGTACAGTAACCATACCAGGAAGTACTTAATTTATTAAGCTACTGCTTTTCTTAATCTCAGTATAGATATTTACTGATAAACAGCTACCTATGCAGCATGTTCATGTCGTTCCTAAATGAGCTTTTTTCTCTGTTCCCTCACCACAATCCAGATTCTTTTGGGGAGTTACCAGTACAGTAACCATACCAGGAAGTACTTAATTTATTAAGCTACTGCTTTTCTTAAACTCAGTGGAGATATTTACTGATAAACAGCTACCTACGCAGCATGTTCATGTCGTGCCTAAATGAGCTTTTATCTCTCTCCCCTCAACACAAATCAGATTCTTCTGAGGAGTTCCCAGTACATTATCCTTTGCCCTGTGTAATTACCTTAACAAGCTCCAGCTGTTTTTATTCTCAGAAGGTTTACTCCCTGATATACAGCTGCCTACCCCCTTCGTAAGGGCAGGTCCTAAATGAGCTTTTTTCTCTGTTCCCTCACCACAATCCAGATTCTTTTGGGGAGATACCCGTACAGTAACCATACCAGGAAGTACTTAATTTATTAAGCTACTGCTTTTCATAATCACAGTGGAGATATTTACTGATAAACAGCTACCTACGCAGCATGTCCATGTCGTTCCTAAATGAGCTTTTATCTCTCTCCCCTCACCACAAATCAGATTCTTCTGAGGAGTTCCCAGTACATTATCCCTTCCCCTGTGTAATTACCTTAAAAACTCCAGCTGGTTTTATTCTCAGAAGGTTTACTCCCTGATATACAGCTGCCTACCCCCTTCGGAAGTGCAGGTCCTAAATGAGCTTTTTTCTCTGTTCCCTCACCACAATCCAGATTCTTTTGGGGAGTTACCAGTACAGTAACCATACCAGGAAGTACTAAATTCATTAAGCTACTGCTTTTCTTAATCTCAGTGGAGATATTTACTGATAAACAGCTACGTATGCAGCATGTTCATGTCGTTCCAAAATGAGCTTTTATCTCTCTCCCCTCACCACAAATCAGATACTTCTGAGGAGTTCCCAGTACATTATCCTTTCCCCTGTGTAATTACCTTAACAAGCTCCAGCTGTTTTTATTCTCAGAAGGTTTACTCCCTGATATACAGCTGCCTACCCCCTTCGTAAGGGCAGGTCCTAAATGAGCTTTTTTCTCTGTTCCCTCACCACAATCCAGATTCTTTTGGGGAGATACCCGTACAGTAACCATACAAGGAAGTACTTAATTTATTAAGCTACTGCTTTTCTTAATCACAGTGGAGATATTTACTGATAAACAGCTACATACGCAGCATGTCCATGTCGTTCCTAAATGAGCTTTTATCTCTCTCCCCTCACCACAAATCAGATTCTTCTGAGGAGTTCCCAGTACATTAACCTTTCCCCTGTGTAATTACCTTAAAAGCTCCAGCTGGTTTTATTCTCAGAAGGTTTACTCCCTGATATACAGCTGCCTACCCCCTTCGGAAGTGCAGGTCCTAAATGAGCTTTTTTCTCTGTTCCCTCACCACAATCCAGATTCTTTTGGGGAGTTACCAGTACAGTAACCATACCAGGAAGTACTTAATTTATTAAGCTACTGCTTTTCTTAATCTCAGTGGAGATATTTACTGATAAACAGCTACCTACGCAGCATGTTCATGTCGTTCATAAATGAGCTTTTATCTGTCTCCCCTCACCACAAATCAGATTTTTCTGAAGAGTTCCCAGTACATTATCCTTTCCCCTGTGTAATTACCTTAACAAGCTCCAGCTGTTTTAATTATCAGAAGGTTTACTCCCTGATATACAGCTGCCTACCCCCTTCGTAAGTGCAGGTCCTAAATGAGCTTTTTTCTCTGTTCCCTCACCACAATCCAGATTCTTTTGGGTAGTTACCAGTACAGTACCCATACCAGGAAGTACTTAATTTATTAAGCTACTGCTTTTCTTAATCTCAGTGGAGATATTTACTGATAAACAGCTACGTATGCAGCATGTTCATGGTCGTTCCTAAATGAGCTTTTATCGCTCTCCCCTCACCACAAATCAAATTCTTCTGAGGAGTTCCCAGTACATTATCCTTTCCCCTGTGTAATTACCTTAACAAGCTCCAGCTGTTTTTATTCTCAGAAGCGATACTCCCTGATATACAGCTGCCTACCACCTTCGTAATTACAGGTCCTAAATGAGCTTTTTCTCTGTTCCCTCACCACAATCCAGATTCTTTTTGGGAGTTACCAGTACAGTAACCATACCAGGAAGTACTTTATTTATTAAGCTACTGCTTTTCTTAATCTCAGTGGAGATATTTACTGATAAACAGCTACCTACGCAGCATGTTCATGTCGTTCCTAAATGAGCTTTTTTCTCTCTCCCCTCACCACAAATCAGATTCTTCTGAGGAGTTCCCAGTACATTATCCTTTGCCCTGTGTAATTACCTTAACAAGCTCCAGCTGTTTTTATTCTCAGAAGGTTTACTCCCTGATATACAGCTGCCTACCCCCTTCGTAAGGGCAGGTCCTAAATGAGCTTTTTTCTCTGTTCCCTCACCACAATCCAGATTCTTTTGGGGAGATACCCGTACAGTAACCATACCAGGAAGTACTTAATTTATTAAGCTACTGCTTTTCTTAATCACAGTGGAGATATTTACTGATAAAACAGCTACCTACGCAGCAAGTCCATGTCGTTCCTAAATGAGCTTTTATCTCTCTCCCCTCACCACAAATCAGATTCTTCTGAGGAGTTCCCAGTACATTATCCCTTCCCCTGTGTAATTACCTTAAAAGCTCCAGCTGTTTTAATTATCAGAAGGTTTACTCCCTGATATACAGCTGCCTACCCCCTTCGTAAGTGCAGGTCCTAAATGAGCTTTTTTCTCTGTTCCCTCACCACAATCCAGATTCTTTTGGGGAGTTACCAGTACAATATCCATACCAAGAAGTACTTACTTTATTAAGCTACTTTTTTTTTTAATCTCAGTGGAGATATTTACTGATAAACAGCTACGTATGCAGCATGTTCATGTCGTTCTTAAATGAGCTTTTATCTCTCTCCCCTCACCACAAATCAGATTCTTCTGAGGAGTTCCCAGTACATTATCCTTTCCCCTGTGTAATTACCTTAACAAGCTCCAGCTGTTTTCATTCTCAGAAGCGATACTCCCTGATATTCAGCTGCCAACCCCCTTCGTAAGTGCAGGTCCTAAATGTGCTTTTTTCTCTGTTCCCTCACCACAATCCAGATTCTTTTGGGAGTTACCAGTACAGTAACCATACAGGAAGTACTAAATTCATTAAGCTACTGCTTTTCTTAATCTCAGTGGAGATATTTACTGACAAACAGCTACGTATGCAGCATGTTCATGTCGTTCCAAAATGAGCTTTTATCTCTCTCCCCTCACCACAAATCAGATACTTCTGAGGAGTTCCCAGTACATTATCCTTTCCCCTGTGTAATTACCTTAACAAGCTCCAGCTGTTTTTATTCTCAGAAGGTTTACTCCCTGATATACAGCTGCCTACCCCCTTCATAAGGGCAGGTCCTAAATGAGCTTTTTTCTCTGTTCCCTCACCACAATCCAGATTCTTTTGGGGAGATACCCGTACAGTAACCATACAGGAAGTACTTAATTTATTAAGCTACTGCTTTTCTTAATCACAGTGGAGATATTTACTGATAAACAGCTACATACGCAGCATGTCCATGTCGTTCCTAAATGAGCTTTTTATCTCTCTCCCCTCACCACAAATCAGATTCTTCTGAGGAGTTCCCAGTACATTATCCTTTCCCCTGTGTAATTACCTTAACAAGCTCCAGCTGGTTTTATTCTCAGAAGGTTTACTCCCTGATATACAGCTGCCGACCACCTTCGTAACTGCAGGTCCTAAATGAGCTTTTTTCTCTGTTCCCTCACTACAATCCAGATTTTTTTTGGAGTTACCAGTAAAGTAACCATACCAGGAAGTACTTAATTTATTAAGCTACTGCTTTTCTTAATCTCAGTGGAGATATTTACTGATAAACAGCTACCTACGCAGCATGTTCATGTCGTTCCTAAATGAGCTTTTATCTCTCTCCCCTCACCACAAATCACATTCTTCTGAGGAGTTCCAGTACATTACCTTTCCCCTGTGTAATTACCTTAATAAGCTCCAGCTGTTTTTAATCTTAGAAGGTTTACTCCGTGATATACAGCTGCCTACCCCCTTCGTAAGTGCAGGTCCTAAATGAGCTTTTTTCTCTGTTCCCTCACCACAATCCAGATTCTTTTGGGGAGTTACCAGTACAGTAACCATACCAGGAAGTACTTAATTTATTAAGCTACTGCTTTTCTTAATCTCAGTGGAGATATTTACTGATAAACAGCTACCTACGCAGCATGTTCATGTCGTTCCTAAATGAGCTTTTTTCTCTGTTCCCTCACCACAATCCAGATTCTTTTGGGGAGTTACCAGTACATTATCCTTTCCCCTGTGTAATTACCTTAACCAGCTCCAGCTCTTTTTATTCTCAGAAGCGATATTCCCTGATATACAGCTGCCTACCCCCTTCGTAATTGCAAGTCCTAAATGAGCTTTTTTCTCTGTTCCCTCACCACAATCCAGATTCTTTTGGGGAGTTACCAGTATAGTAACCATACCAGGAAGTACTTAATTTATTAAGCTACTGATTTTCTTAATCTCAGTGGAGATATTTACTGATAAACAGCTACCTACGCAGCATGTTCATGTTGTTCCTAAATGAGCTTTTATCTCTCTCCCCTCACCACAAATCAGATTCTTCTGAGGAGTTCCCAGTACATTATCCTTTCCCCTGTGTAATTACCTGAACAAGCTCCAGCTGTTTTTATTCACAGAAGGTTTACTCCCTGATATACAGCTGCCTACCCCCTTCGTAAGTGCAGGTCCTAAATGAGCTTTTTTCTCTGTTCCCTCACCACAATCCAGATTCTTTTGGGGAGTTACCAGTACAGTAACCATACCAGGAAGTACTTAATTTATTAAGCGACTGCTTTTATTAATCTCAGTGGAGATATTTACTGATAAACAGCTACCTACGCTGCATGTTCATGTCGTTCCTAAATGAGCTTTTATCTCTCTCCCCTCACCACAAATCAGATTCTTCTGAGGAGTTCCCAGTACATTATTCTTTCCCCTGTGTAATTACCTTAACAAGCTCCAGCTGATTTTATTCTCATAAGGTTTACTCCCGGATATACAGCTGCCTACCCCTTCATAAGTTCAGGTCCTAAATGAGCTTTTTTCTCTGTTCCCTCACCACAATCGAGATTCTTTTGGGGAGTTACCAGTACAGTAACCATACCAGGAAGTTCTTAATTTATTAAGCGACTGCTTTTCTTAATCTCAGTGGAGATATTTACTGATAAACAGCTACCTACGCTGCATGTTCATGTCGTTCCTAAATGAGCTTTTATCTCTCTCCCCTCACCACAAATCAGATTCTTCTGAGGAGTTCCCAGTACATTATCCTTTCCCCTGTGTAATTACCTTAACAAGCTCCAGCTGTTTTTATTCTCAGAAGGTTTACTCCCTGATATACAGCTGCCTACCCCCTTCGTAAGTGCAGGTCCTAAATGAGCTTTTTTCTCTGTTCCCTCACCACAATCCAGATTCTTTTGGGGAGTTACCAGTACAGTAACCATACCAGGAAGTACTTAATTTATTAAGCTACTGCTTTTCTTAATCTCTGTGGAGATATTTACTGATAAACAGCTACCTACGCAGCATGTTCATGTCGTTCCTAAACTAGCTTTTATCGCTCTCCCCTCACCACAAATCAGATTCTTCTGAGGAGTGCCCAGTACATTATCCTTTCCCCTGTGTAATTACCTTAACAAGCTCCAGCTGTTTTTATTCTCAGAAGGTTTACTCCCTCATAAACAGCTGCCTACCCCCTTCGTAAGTGCAGGTCCTAAATGAGCTTTTTTCTCTGTTCCCTCACCACAATCCAGATTCTTTTGGTGAGTTACCAGTACAGTAACCATACCAGGAACTACTTAGTTTATTAAGCTACTGCTTTTCTTAATCTCAGTGGAGATATTTACTGATAAACAGCTACCTACGCAGCATGTTCATGTCGTTCCTAAATGAGCTTTTATCTCTCTACCCTCACCACAAATCAGATTCTTCTGAGGAGTTCCCAGTACATTATCCTTTCCCCTGTGTAATTACCTTAACAAGCTTCAGATGTTTTTATTCTCAGAAGGTTTACTCCCTGATATACAGCTGCCTACCCCCTTCGTAAGAGCAGGTCCTAAATGAGCTTTTTTCTCTGTTCCCTCACCACAATCCAGATTCTTTTGGCGAGTTACCAGTACAGTAACCACACCAGGAAGTACTTAATTTATTAAGCTACTGCTTTTCTTAATCTCAGTGGAGATATTTACTGATAAACAGCTACCTACGCAGCATGTTCATGTCGTTCCTAAATGAGCTTTTATCTCTCTCCGCTCACGACAAATCAGATTCTTCTGTGCAGTTCCCAGTACATTATCCTGTCCCCTGTGTAATTACCTTAAAAAGCTCCAGCTGTTTTTATTCTCAGAAGGTTTACTCCCTGATATACAGCTGCCTACCCCCTTCGTAAGTGCCGGTCCTAAATGAGCTTTTTTCTCTTTTCCCTCACCACAATCCAGATTCTTTTGGGGAGTTACCAGTACAGTAAACATACCAGGAAGTACTTAATTTATTAAGCTACTGCTTTTCTTAATCTCAGTGGAGATATTTACTGATAAACAGCTAGGTATGCAGCATTTACATGTCGTTCCTAAATGAGCTTTTATCTCTCTCCCCTCACCACAAATCAGATTCTTCTGAGGAGTTCCCAGTACATTATCCTTTCCCCTGTGTAATTACCTTAACAAGCTCCAGCTGTTTTTATTCTCAGAAGCGATACTCCCTGATATGCAGCTGCCTACCCCCTTCGTAATTACAGGTCCTAAATGAGCTTTTTTCTCTGTTCCCTCACCACAATCCAGATTATTTTAGGGAATTACCAGTACAGTAACCATACCAGGAAGTACTTAATTTATTAAGCTACTGCTTTTCTTAATCTCAGTGGAGATATTTACTGATAAACAGCTACCTACGCAGCATGTTCATGTCGTTCCTAAATGAGCTTTTATCTCTCTCCCCTCACCACAAATCAGATTCTTCTGAGGAGTTCCCAGTACATTATCCTTTCCCCTGTGTAATTACCTTAACAAGCTCCAGCTGTTTTTATTCTCAGAAGGTATACTCCCTGATATACAGCTGCAGACCCCCTTCGTAAGTGCAGGTCCTAAATGTGCTTTTTTCTCTGTTCCCTCACTACAATCCAGATTTTTTTTGGGAGTTACCAGTAAAGTAACCATACCAGGAAGTAATTAATTTATTAAGCTACTGCTTTTCTTAATCTGAGTGGAGATATTTACTGATAAACAGCTAGGTATGCAGCATTTACATGTCGTTCCTAAATGAGCTTTTATCTCTCTCTACTCACCACAAATCAGATTCTTCTGAGGAGTTCCCAGTACATTATCCTTTCCCCTGTGTAATTACCTTAACAAGCTCCAGCTGTTTTTATTCTCAGAAGCGATACTCCCTGATAAACAGCTGCCTACCCCCTTCGTAAGTGCAGGTCATAAATGAGCTTTTTTCTCTGTTCCCTCACCACAATCCAGATTGTTTTGGGGAGTTACCAGTACAGTAACCATACCAGGAATTACTTAATTTATTAAGCTACTGCTTTTCTTAATCTCAGTGGAGATATTTACTGATAAACAGCTACCTAAGCAGCATATTCATGTCGTTACTAAATGAGCTTTTATCTCTCTCCCCTCATCACAAATCAGATTCTTCTGAGGAGTTCCCAGTACATTATCCTTTCCCCTGTGTAATTACCTTAACAAGCTCCAGCTGTTTTTATTCTCAGAAGGTTTACTCCCTGATATACAACTGCCTACCCCCTTCGTAAGTGCAGGTCCTAAATGAGCTTTTTTCTCTTTTCCCTCACCACAATCCAGATTATTTTGGGGAGTTACCAGTACAGTAACCATACCTGGAGTACTTAATTTATTAAGCTACTGCGTTTCTTAATCTCAGTGGAGATATTTACTGATAAACAGCTACCTACGCAGCATGTTCATGTGGTTCCTAAATGAGCTTTTTTCTCTGTTCCCTCACCACAATCCAGATTCTTTTGGGTAGTTACCAATACAGTATCCATACCAGGAAGTACTTAATTTATTAAGCTACTGCTTTTCTTAATCTCAGTGGAGATATTTACTGATAAACAGCTACCTACGCAGCATGTTCATGTCGTTCATAAGTGAGCTTTTATCTCTCTCCCCTCACCACAAATCAGATTCTCTGAGGAGTTCCCAGTACATTATCCTTTCCCCTGTGTAATCACCTTAACAAGCTCCAGCTGTTTTTATTCTCAGTAGGTTTACTCCCTGATATACAGCTGCCTAACCCCTTCGTAAGTGCAGGTCCTAAATGAGCTTTTTTCTCTGTTCCCTCACAAAAATCCGGATTCTTTGGGGAGTTACCAGTACAGTAACCATACCAGGAAGTACTTAATTTATTAAGCTACTGCTTTTCTTAATCTCAGTATAGATATTTACTGATAAACGCTACCTATGCAGCATGTTCATGTCGTTCCTAAATGAGCTTTTTTTCTCTGTTCCCTCACCACATCAGATTCTTTTGGGGAGGTTACCAGTACAGTAACCATACCAGGAAGTACTTAATTTATTTAGCTACTGCTTTTCTTAAACTCAGTGGAGATATTTACTGATAAACAGCTACCTACGCAGCATGTTCATGTCGTGCCTAAATGAGCTTTTATCTCTCTCCCCTCAACACAAATCAGATTCTTCTGAGGAGTTCCCAGTACATTATCCTTTCCCCTGTGTAATTACCTTAACAAGCTCCAGCTGTTTTTATTCTCAGAAGGTTTACTCCCTGATATACTGCTGCCTACCCCCTTCGTATGTGCAGGTCCTAAATGAGCTTTTTTCTCTGTTCCCTCACCACAATCCAGATTCTTTTGGGGAGTTACCAGTATAGTAACCATACCAGGAAGTACTTAATTTATTAAGCTACTGATTTTCTTAATCTCAGTGGAGATATTTACTGATAACAGCTACCTACGCAGCATGTTATGTTGTTCCTAAATGAGCTTTTATCTCTCTCCCCTCACCACAAATCAGATTCTTCTGAGGAGTTCCCAGTACATTATCCTTTCCCCTGTGTAATTACCTGAACAAGCTCCAGCTGTTTTTATTCTCAGAAGGTTTACTCCCTGATATACAGCAGCCTACCCCCTTCGTAAGTGCAGGTCCTAAATGAGCTTTTTTCTCTGTTCCCTCACCACAATCCAGATTCTTTTGGGGAGTTACCAGTACAGTAACCATACCAGGAAGTACTTAATTTATTAAGCGACTGCTTTTCTTAATCTCAGTGGAGATATTTACTGTTAAACAGCTACCTACGCTGCCATGTTCATGTCGTTCCTAAATGAGCTTTTATCTCTCTCCCCTCACCACAAATCAGATTCTTCTGAGGAGTTCCCAGTACATTATTCTTTCCCCTGTGTAATTACCTTAACAAGCTCCAGCTGATTTTATTCTCATAAGGTTTACTCCCGGATATACAGCTGCCTACCCCTTCATAAGTGCAGGTCCTAAATGAGCTTTTTTCTCTGTTCCCTCACCACAATCGAGATTCTTTTGGGGAGTTACCAGTACAGTACCATACCAGGAAGTACTTAATTTATTAAGCGACTGCTTTTCTTAATCTCAGTGGAGATATTTACTGATAAACAGCTACCTACGCTGCATGTCATGTCGTTCTTAAATGAGCTTTTATCTCTCTCCCCCTCACCACAAATCAGATTCTTCTGAGGAGTTCCCAGTACATTATCCTTTCCCCTGTGTAATTACCTTAACAAGCTCCAGCTGTTTTTATTCTCAGAAGGTTTACTCCCTGATATACAGCTGCCTACCCCCTTCGTAAGTGCAGGTCCTAAATGAGCTTTTTTCTCTGTTCCCTCACCACAATCCAGATTCTTTTGGGGAGTTACCAGTACAGTAACCATACCAGGAAGTACTTAATTTATTAAGCTACTGCTTTTCTTAATCTCTGTGGAGATATTTACTGATAAACAGCTACCTCGCAGCATGTTCATGTCGTTCCTAAACTAGCTTTTATCGCTCTCCCCTCACCACAAATCAGATTCTTCTGAGGAGTGCCCAGTACATTATCCATTCCCCTGTGTAATTACCTTAACAAGCTCCAGCTGTTTTTATTCTCAGAAGGTTTACTCCCTCATAAACAGCTGCCTACCCCCTTCGTAAGTGCAGGTCCTAAATGAGCTTTTTTCTCTGTTCCCTCTCCACAATCCAGATTCTTTTGGTGAGTTACCAGTACAGTAACCATACCAGGAACTACTTAGTTTATTAAGCTACTGCTTTCTTAATCTCAGTGGAGATATTTACTGATAAACAGCTACCTACGCAGCATGTTCATGTCGTTCCTAAATGAGCTTTTATCTCTCTACCCTCACCACAAATCAGATTCTTCTGAGGAGTTCCAGTACATTATCCTTTCCCCTGTGTAATTACCTTACAAGCTTCAGATGTTTTTATTCTCAGAAGGTTTACTCCCTGATATACAGCTGCCTACCCCCTTCGTAAGAGCAGGTCCTAAATGAGCTTTTTTCTCTGTTCCCTCACCACAATCCAGATTCTTTTGGCGAGTTACCAGTACAGTAACCACACCAGGAAGTACTTAATTTATTAAGCCACTGCTTTTCTTAATCTCAGTGGAGATATTTACTGATAAACAGCTACCTACGCAGCATGTTCATGTCGTTCCTAAATGAGCTTTTATCTCTCTCCGCTCACGACAAATCAGATTCTTCTGTGCAGTTCCCAGTACATTATCCCTTTCCCCTGTGTAATTACCTTAAAAAGCTCCAGCTGTTTTTATTCTCAGAAGGTTTACTCCCTGATATACAGCTGCCTACCCCCTTCGTAAGTGCCGGTCCTAAATGAGCTTTTTTCTCTTTTCCCTCACCACAATCAGATTCTTTTGGGAGTTACCAGTACAGTAAACATACCAGGAAGTACTGATTTATTAAGCTACTGCTTTTCTTAATCTCAGTGGAGATATTTACTGATAAACAGCTAGGTATGCAGCATTTACATGTCGTTCCTAAATGAGCTTTTATCTCTCTCCCCTCACCACAAATCAGATTCTTCTGAGGAGTTCCCAGTACATTATCCTTTCCCCTGTGTAATTACCTTAACAAGCTCCAGCTGTTTTTATTCTCAGAAGCGATACTCCCTGATATACAGCTGCCTACCCCCTTCGTAAGTGCAGGTCATAAATGAGCTTTTTTCTCTGTTCCCTCACCACAATCCAGATTGTTTTGGGGAGGTTACCAGTACAGTAACCATACCAGGAATTACTTAATTTATTAAGCTACTGCTTTTCTTAATCTCAGTGGAGATATTTACTGATAAACAGCTACCTAAGCAGCATATTCATGTCGTTACTAAATGAGCTTTTATCTCTCTCCCCTCATCACAAATCAGATTCTTCTGAGGAGTTTCCCAGTACATTATCCTTTCCCCTGTGTAATTACCTTAACAAGCTCCAGCTGTTTTTATTCTCAGAAGGTTTACTCCCTGATATACAGCTGCCTACCCCCTTCGTAAGTGCAGGTCCTAAATGAGCTTTTTTCTCTTTTCCCTCACCCACCAATCCAGATTCTTTTGGGGAGTTAACAGTACAGTAACCATACCAGGAAGTACTTAATTTATTAAGCTACTGCGTTTCTTAATCTCAGTGGAGATATTTACTGATAAACAGCTACCTACGCAGCATGTTCATGTGGTTCCTAAATGAGCTTTTTTCTCTGTTCCCTCACCACAATCCAGATTCTTTTGGGTAGGTTTACCAATACAGTATCCATACCAGGAAGTACTTAATTTATTAAGCTACTGCTTTTCCTTAATCTCAGTGGAGATATTTACTGATAAACAGCTACCTACGCTGCATGTTCATGTCGTTCCTAAATGAGCTTTTATCTCTCTCCCTCACCACAAATCAGATTCTTCTGAGGAGTTCCCAGTACATTATCCTTTCCCCTGTGTAATTACCTTAACAAGCTCCAGCTGTTTTTATTCTCAGAAGGTTTACTCCCGGATATACAGCTGCCTACCCCTTCATAAGTGCAGGTCCCTAAATGAGCTTTTTTCTCTGTTCCCTCACCACAATCGAGATTCTATTGGGGGAGTTACCAGTATAGTAACCATACCAGGAAGTACTTAATTATTAAGAGACTGCTTTTCTTAATCTCAGTGGAGATATTTACTGATAAACAAGCTACCTACGCAGCATGTTCATGTCGTTCCTAAACTAGCTTTTATCGCTCTCCCCTCACCACTAATCAGATTCTTCTGAGGAGTTCCCCAGTACATTATCCTTTCCCCTGTGTAATTACCTTAACAAGCTCCAGCTCTTTTTATTCTCAGAAGGTTTACTCCCTGATAAACAGCTGCCTACCCCCTTCGTATGTGCAGGTCCTAAATGAGCTTTTTTCTCTGTTCCCTCACCACAATCCAGATTCTTTTGGTGAGTTACCTGTACAGTACCCATACCAGGAAGTAATTAATTTATTAAGCTACTGCTTTTCTTTAATCTCAGTGGAGATATTTACTGATAAACAGCTACCTACGCAGCATGTTCATGTCGTTCCTAAAGGAACTTTTATCTCTCTCCCCTCACCACAAATCAGATTCTTCTGAGGAGTTCCCAGTACATTATCCTTTCCCCTGTGTAATTACCTTAACAAGCTCCAGCTGTTTTTATTCTCAGAAGGTTTACTCCCTGATATACAGCTGCCTACCCCCTTCGTAAGTGCAGGTCCTAATGAGCTCTTTTCTCTGTTTCCCTCACCACAATCCAGATTCTTTTGGGGAGTTACCAGTGCAGTAACCATACCAGGAAGTACTTAATTTATTAAGCTACTGCTTTTCTTAATCTCAGTGGAGATATTTACTGATAAACAGCTACCTACGCAGCATGTTCATGTCGTTCCTAAATGAGCTTTTATCGCTCTCCCCTCACCACAAATCAGATTCTTCTGAGGAGTTCCCAGTACATTATCCTTTCCCCTGTGTAATTACCTTAACAAGCTCCAGCTGTTTTAATTCTCAGAAGGGTTTACTCCCTGATATACAGCTGCCTACCCCCTTCGTAAGTGCAGGTCCTAAATGAGCTTTTTTCTCTGTTCCCTCACCACAATCCAGATTCTTTTGGGAAGTTACCAGTACAGTATCCATCCCTGGAAGTACTCAATTTATTAAGCTACTGCGTTTCTTAATCTCAGTGGAGATATTTACTGATAAACAGCTACCTACGCAGCATGTTCATGTGGTTCCTAAATGAGCTTTTTTCTCTGTTCCCTCACCACAATCCAGATTCTTTTGGGTAGTTACCAATACAGTATCCATACCAGGAAGTACTTAATTTATTAAGCTACTGCTTTCTTAATCTCAGTGGAGATATTTACTGATATACAGCTACGTATGCAGCATGTTCATGTGGTTCCTAAAAGAGCTTTTATCTCTCTCCCCTCACCACAAATCAGATTCTTCTGAGGAGTTCCCAGTACATTATCCTTTCCCCTGTGTAATTACCTTAACAAGTTCAGCTGTTTTTATTCTCAGAAGCGATACTCCCTGATATACAGCAGCCTAACCCCTTCGTAATTGCAGGTCCTAAATGAGCTTTTTTCTCTGTTCCCTCACCACAATCCAGATTCTTTTGGGGAATTACCAGTACAGTAACCCATACCAGGAAGTACTTAATTTATTAAGCTACTGCTTTTCCTAATCTCAGTGGAGATATTTGCTGATAAACAGCTACCTACGCAGCATGTTCATGTCGTTCCTTAATGAGCTTTTATCTCTCTCCCCTCATCACTAATCAGATTCTTCTGAGGAGTTCCCAGTACATTATCCTTTCCCCTGTGTAATTACCTTAACAAGCTCCAGCTGTTTTTATTCTCACAAGGTTTACTCCCTGATATACAGCTGCCTACCCCTTCGTAAGTGCAGGTCCTAAATGAGCTTTTTTCTCTGTTCCTCCACCACAATCCAGATTCTTTTGGGGAGTTACCAGTACAGTAACCATACCAGGAAGTACTTAATTTATTAAGCTACAGCTTTTCTTAATCTCAGTGCAGATATTTACAGATAAACAGCTACCTACGCAGCATGTTCATGTCGTTCCTAAATGAGCTTTAATCTCTCTCCCCTCACCACAAATCAGATTCTTCTGAGGAGTTCCCAGTACATTATTCTTTCCCCTGTGTAATTACCTTAACAAGCTCCAGCTGTTTTTATTCTCACAAGGTTTACTCCCTGATATACAGCTGCCTACCCCCTTCGTAAGTGCAGGTCCTAAATGAGCTTTTTTCTCTGATCCCTCACCACAATCCAGATTCTTTTGGGGAGGTTACCAGTACAGTAACCATACCAGGAAGTACTTAATTTATTAAGCTACTGCTTTTCTTAATCTCAGTGCAGATATTTACTGATAAACAGCTACCTACGCAGCATGTTCATGTCGTTCCTAAATGAGCTTTAATCTCTCTCCCCTCACCACAAATCAGATTCTTCTGAGGAGTTCCCAGTACATTATTCTTTCCCCTGTGTAATTACCTTAACAAGCTCCAGCTGTTTTTATTCTCAGAAGGTTTACTCCCTGATATACAGCTGCCTACCCCCTTCGTAAGTGCAGGTCCTAAATGAGCTCTTTTCTCTGTCCCTCACCACAATCCAGATTCTTTTGGGGAGTTACCAGTACAGTAACCATACCAAGAAGTACTTAATTTATTAAGCTACTGCTTTTCTTAATCTCATTGGAGATATTACTGATAAACAGCTACCTCGCAGCATGTTCATGTCGTTCCTAAATGAGCTTTTATCTCTCTCCCCTCACCACAAATCAGATTCTTCTGAGGAGTTCGCAGTACATTATCCTTTCCCCTGTGTAATTACCTTAACAAGCTCCAGCTCTTTTTATTCTCAGAAGGTTTACTCCCTGATATACAAATGCCTTCCCCTTTCGTAAGTGCAGGTCCTAAATGAGTTTTTTCTCTGTTCCCTCACCACAATCCAGATTCTTTTGGGGAGTTACCAGTACAGTAACCTTACCAGGGAAGTACTTAATTTATTAAGCTACTGCTTTTCTAATCTCAGTGGAGATATTTACTGATAAACAGCTACCTACGCAGCATGTTCATGTCGTTCCTAAATGAGCTTTTATCTCTCTCCCCCTCACCACAAATAAGATTCTTCTGAGGAGTTCCCAGTACATTATTCTTTCCCCTGTGTAATTACCTTAACAAGCTCAAGCTGTTTTTATTCTCAGAAGGTTTACTCCCTGATATTTAGCTGCCTACCCCCTACGTAAGTGCAGGTCCTAAATGAGCTTTTTTCTCTGTTCCCTCACCACAATCGAGATTCTATTGGGGAGTTACCAGTATAGTAACCATACCAGGAAGTACTTAATTTATTAAGAGACTGCTTTTCTTATCTCAGTGGAGATATTTACTGATAATCAGCTACCTACGCAGCATGTTCATGTCGTTCCTAAACTAGCTTTTATCGCTCTCCCCTCACCACTATTCAGATTCTTCTGAGGAGTTCCCAGTACATTATCCTTTCCCCTGTGTAATTACCTTAACAAGCTCCAGCTCTTTTATTCTCAGAAGGTTTACTCCCTGATAAACAGCTGCCTACCCCCTTCGTAAGTGCAGGTCCTAATGAGCTTTTTTCTCTGTTCCCTCACCACAATCCAGATTCTTTTGGTGAGTTACCAGTACAGTACCCATACCAGGAAGTAATTAATTTATTAAGCTACTGCTTTTCTTAATCTCAGTGGAGATATTTACTGATAAACAGCTACCTACGCAGCATGTTCATGTCGTTCCTAAAGGAACTTTTATCTCTCTCCCCTCACCACAAATCAGATTCTTCTGAGGAGTTCCCAGTACATTATCCTTTCCCCTGTGTAATTACCTTAACAAGCTCCAGCTGTTTTTATTCTCAGAAGGTTTACTCCCTGATATACAGCTGCCTACCCCCTTCGTAAGTGCAGGTCCTAAATGAGCTCTTTTCTCTGTCCCTCACCACAATCCAGATTCTTTTGGGGAGTTACCAGTACAAGTAACCATACCAGGAAGTACTTAATTTATTAAGCTACTGCTTTCTTAATCTCAGTGGAGATATTACTGATAAACAGCTACCCTACGCAGCATGTTCATGTCGTTCCTAAATGAGCTTTTATCCCTCTCCCCTCACCACAAATCAGATTCTTCTGAGGAGTTCCCAGTACATTATCCTTTCCCCTGTGTAATTACCTTAACAAGCTCCAGCTGTTTTTATTCTCAGAAGGTTTACTCCCTGATATACAGCTGCCTACCCCCTTCGTAAGTGCAGGTCCTAAATGAGCTTTTTTTTCTGTCCCTCACCACAATCCAGATTCTTTTGGGAAGTTACCAGTACAGTATCCATCCCAGGAAGTACTCAATTTATTAAGCTACTGCGTTTCTTAATCTCAGTGGAGATATTTACTGATAAACAGCTACCTACGCAGCATGTTCATGTGGTTCCTAAATGAGCTTTTTTCTCTGTTCCCTCTCCACAATCCAGATTCTTTTGGGTAGTTACCATACAGTATCCATACCAGGAAGTACTTAATTATTAAGCTACTGCTTTTCTTAATCTCAGTGGAGATATTTACTGAGAAACAGCTACGTATGCAGCATGTTCATGTGGTTCCTAAATGAGCTTTTATCTCTCTCCCCTCACCACAAATCAGATTCTTCTGAGGAGTTCCCAGTACATTATCCTTTCCCCTGTGTAATTACCTTAACAAGTTCCAGCTGTTTTTATTCTCAGAAGCGATACTCCCTGATATACAGCAGCCTAACCCCTTCGTAATTGCAGGTCCTAAATGAGCTTTTTTCTCTGTTCCCTCACCACAATCCAGATTCTTTTGGGGAATTACCAGTA